>NC_061118.1:12692623-12759344 GCF_002878395.1 Capsicum annuum | reverse complement strand
CTAGGTACTTGGGGGATAATTAAGAAGACTATTAAAAAGACCCCAAGATAAGTTTGAATCACTATTCTGTATATTTTGAAAAGGAGAAGTGGCGGCTATGACATGTGCAGGAGGGTTCATCGTGTAATATTAAAACAATGTTAAAACATCCTTTGATTTTTGTATGATTAGTTTGATTGATTTGATGTTCTTTTGATTCATGAGTGGCTAAATATTTTTATCTAAGGTTATGGGATCCTTGTTATTTACAATCTATATTATGGGTTTTGGAATTTATTCTACAATTGTTTCTTATATCCTATTCTCTTAAGTTATAATGAATTTTCATGGTTACAAACATTAGAGTGTGAAATAAAATGCAGCTTGCTTGAGTAGAGAAGTTGTCAAAAGGGTAGTGAGAAGGAGTTAGAGTTTTGAACCTCTAGCTTATATGTTAATACCTTAACCGGATTAATGACGGGGGGATTGTGCATAATTACTTAAAACACTTTTGGTTTGTGAGAACTAAAGTGCATATTTATTTAAAGGTTAAGTAATACTTGGATTTAACTTTTAAATATGTTTCTCTATAAATACAGTATATTTATGAATTCATAAAATCCATAGTTGGAAAGTATTGAAATGACAAGGTGAACATAACCCTAGTTTGCTATTTCAATGTATTAAAATATTACAAGACGTGTCTCATTATTTTCGAAGGGAAACAATTAATTTTCCATTTGACTCACCCCTCCCTTTTATTTTGTAGAAACAGATGATTAAAAGTCAAATAATTTGCATACAACTTAATTAGCCCTTTTTCCGTATGAGATTTGACCCTAACATAGTTGGGTTATGTATTTGAGAATGACTGCTTATACTCTTGTAAGAGAGGTGTAATTTTGGCTATCAAATTTTGGTGTCATTGTCAGGGAACATGATTGTCAATTAAGTATATGTGTGTTAATGGCCTAATAGTCAAGTTTCCTACTTTTACTTTTATTTTTTGTTTTTATATTTGCAGGCTATCTATTGTGCATGTCTCAAACCAAAAGGTCAGGAGGGTCACTATTACTTTTCAACCCAGAACCTCAAATAATTGGGAGCATAGTTGAACTACAATAAGCTTTAAGACTGGCTACTTTGGAAAATGCATAGGTTAATGAACAGAATGCTGGATTACCTGGAGTGTACCTAATGTGGTTGATAAGGACTTGGGTGATGAAGAGATTGTTGACCCTATGAATAGGCGACATGCTGAAAATATGGCAGCAGCAAATCAGAATTAGCAAGTAAAAGGTAGAGTGAACCAACAGCCTACATTACAATTTGATTTAGATGAAGATATTGACGTTGATTTTGATGGACCTGGATCTACAAGAACAATCATCCCGCCACCATTGGCTCCTTGGGTGAAATTTAATTTCATGAGCATATTGATCCAACTACTCAACTTAAAGGGGATATTTGGTGGATTACCTGGGGATGATTCGAATCTTTATTTGGTGAATTTCATCAATATTTATAAGTCCTTTGACAATCCTGGAGTGGGATAAAATGTCATTCAACTGAGATTATTTCCACTGTCTCTGTCTAGGGATGCAACTCTATGGCTAAATAAGCTGGCACCTGATTCTTTAACAAATCGAAGGCAACTGAAAGGAGATTTCCTAGAAAGGTTCTTTCCGCCTTCCAGGATGTTACAATTAAGGAATGAGATCAACAACTTTAGGAAATTGTCTAATGAAGACCTTCATGAAACATGGGTAAGGTTAAAAAAAAGTAACACAGTCTCCAAACCATAAGCTAACTGATAAGCATTTGATGGAAACATTCTATAAGGCTTTGAATTCGATTTAGAAGCCAACCGTAGACAATACTGCTGGAGGGGCTTTCATGGATCTGGCTTTTACCGAGGCTATAAAGATGTTGGAGAAAATGACTAAGATAAGTAAAGCTTGGCATACCAGACATTTTGAGTTAGCAAGCAATACTTATTCTAGAGGGATATTAGTAAACCAACATCGGAGAGAAGAAGAACATCGTAAACATATGGCTCAATTGAAGACACGGATGGATTTTCTCACATAACACTTACTCTTAAGTAATGTAGAGAAGGTTAAAGCTGTTGGCTCAGATAGTAAAGGAGCTAAATCTAATTCTGAGGAGGAGACAAACTATTTGAATAACCATGGGGGTTTCTGTACCGGTGGCTAAGAAAATTAAGGTCGGACTTATTATAATAAACCTTGATATAGAGATCGTGATCAAGGAAGCTGAAAGAACAAGAGTGATAGGAATGTATTATATATACCACCTGGGAGTCGTTACAATGTTGCAAATAGTTCTAGAATGATGTCAATGGAGGATATAATGGCTAAATTGTTAAAAGAAGTAGAGTCAATAGATGCCGGAGTTAGGAAAATGAAGAGTGACTTGTCGACAATGAGTAAAAAAGTGCACTCATACTTTACATCTATTAAGCATCTAGAGAAGCAGATAAATAAGTTATCAATATCATTCAATCAAATAAAAAATGGGACGCTACCAAGTGACATAGTCCAGAACCCAAGAAATTATAGTTTGAGTATGGATATTACCACTAGGAGTGGTAATGTATCACCTGGTGCATGTCTAGGAGCACCTTCTTATCATGATGATTTAGAGCTGGAAGGGGAGATTCATTATGAATATCCAGTAGAGTTTGAGAAGCTGAAAATTTTAGAAAAGACAAATGTAGAGTTAAAATAACCATCTGAGTTAAAGAAGGTAAATAATGTGGAGAAAATCAAAGAAAAGGAGGTAGAGACTACTCAAGAAAGAATGACAAAGATACCATCTCTATTTCCATATAGATTGAAGAAAAAAGTAGATGAGGATAAGTTTAGCAAATTCAAGGATATACTGAAGCAGTTGATAGTGTATGTGACCTTAGTTGAGGCATTAGAGCAACTGTCAGGATATGCTAAACTTATAAAGGACCTCATGACAAAAAAAGTATAGTAATCTACAAGCCTGTGGATAACCTTGATTATTGTGGCGCTATTGCTGCTAGATCACTAATGCACAAGAAAGTTGATATGGGAGCTTTTAATGTCCCATGTGTAATTAGAGAATTTAGCTTTGCTAAAGCACTCTATGGTCTTAGATCAAGCATCAACCTTATTTCATTAGTTATCTTCAAACAGATAGGTTTAGAGGATCTTAAGCCTACTACTATGTGGCTATTTATGGCTGATCGATTGGTAAAGAGAACGGTAGGGGTTTTATATGATGTACTTGTAAAGGTTTGTAGCTTTATATTCCTTGTAGACTTTGTAATTCTTGGTTGTTACATGGAATTTGAAGTACCCATAATTTTGGGTAGGCTACTTTTAGTAACTAGGAGAGTACTAATTGATCTGGAGCTGAATGTGCTTAAATTTAGGCTCAATGATGAAGAAGTAAGTTTTGACATTTTTCAATCAATGAAATAGTCTAGATAAATGAGTGTAGTCTCGGTTTTTGATGTTGACTATGAAGATGATCTAGTTGTGCCAATTAAGGAAAGGTTTGTTGTGTAAACCTTAGTAGTCTTGATGAATTTTGACTATCAAGGAATTTATTAGTACGATAAGACTATGTGTGCATTGATCGGGATGAGGTCGTATTCATATAACCCCAAGAAGATGGATTTCGACTTAAAAAATTGTCCAACACCACCTGCCGAGCCTTTTATAAGGAGCCACTAGTGTGTAACTGAAGGAGCTATCGGGCCATCTGTGGTATGTGTTTCTAGTTGATGAAACTACTTTACCAGTTATTATGACAGCGTATTTGGTGGAGCATCAAGTTGAGGCTCTTATTTCTATATTGAGGTACTATAAGAGAGCAATTGGATGGACGTTTACTGCCATCATAGGTATTCCACCTAGCATCTATATGCACAAGATTCAACTAAAAGAAAATTGTACTCCTACTATTGAACATTAGTTTAGGCTAAATCCACTAAAGTAAGAAGTAGTAGAGAAAGAGATAATAAAGTGGTTGGATGCTAGGGTAGTCTACCTAATTTTTTATAGTTAGTCCTATGCAATATGTTCCCAAGAAATAAGGTATGATAGTAGTGGAAAATAAGAAGAATTAGGTAATTCCAGTCAGGCTGGTGACTGGTTGACGGGTGTGTATGGATTATAGAAAACTAAATTTGTGGACATTGAAAGATCACTTTCCAATGCCCTTCGTGGATCAAATGCTTGACTAGTTGGTAGGAAGGGGTTGTTATGACTTCTTAGATAGATACTTAAGCTATAATAAAATATCAATTGTACCTGAGGATCAAGAGAAAATGACATTCGCTTGTCCATATTGAACATTTTCTTTCAAGAGAATGTCATTTGGGTTGTGTAATGCACTGATACCCTTTCAAAGGTGTATGGTGTCTATCTTCTTGGACATGGTCGAATACACATTAGAAGTATTCATGGATGATTTCTCTATGGTTGGGTTATTCATTTGAAAGTCATTTGGTGAACTTAGGCAATGCATTGAAATACTATGAGGAGTACAATCATGTCCTAAACTGGGAAAAATGCCACTTCATGGTGAAGGAGGGCATAGTATTGGGGCATAAAATTTCAGCCAAAGGAATAGAATTTAATTGATCTAAGATAGAAGTCATTAAAAAACTACCTCCTCCTATCTCAACGAAATAAGTGCATAGTTTTCTTGGCTATGATGGTTTCTACCGAAGATTCATAAAGGATTTTTACAAAATTACAAGCTCACATTGCAAATTATTAGAAAATGAAACAAAGTTTGTGTTTGATGAGGAGTTCTTGAAGGTATTCCAATGCATTAAGGAGAAATTAGTTGCTTCTCCCGTCATGATTGCCCCAGGTCAAATCCATTCAAAGTGATGTGAGATGCGAGCGGGGTTGCACTTGGAGTTGTTCTTAGTCAAAAGAAGTAAAATATGTTTCAACCCATTTACTATGCTATTAAAACTTTTAATGGGATATAGAAGGATTACACAGTTATAGAACAAGAGCTTTTAGTTCTATTTTATGTATTTTTAAAATTTTGGGCATATTTATTGGGAACCAAGGTGGTGGTTCCCATTTATCACGCAGAACTAAGATACCTTATAGAAAAGAAAGATGCTAAGTTGAGGCTTATAAGATGGGTATTGTTACTTCAGGAGTTTGAATTTGAAGTCAAAGACATAAAAGGTTGTGAAAATCAAGTAACAGGCTATCTGTCGCGATTAGAGAATGAACAGAAGAGCATGGAGGAGATAGAAATTGATGATTCTATTTTGGATTAGTTAGTTCTTGCTTCTACTCTTGAGTTGGTATCATGGTATGCATATTTTGGAAACTTTATTGTTAGTGACATTATTCTAGATAATCTCACATTTCATCAGAAAAAGAAGATTCTACATGATGTAACCAGATACTTTTGGGATGAGCCTTATTTATTTAGATGTTATGTTGATAGCATCATCAAAAGATGTATACAGGAGAAAGAAATATTGAGTATCTTAGATGCATGCCATTCATCCCCATATTGTGGATATCATGCAGGTAATCGCATTGCAAGAAAGATCTTACAAAGTGGTTACTATTGGCCCTCAATTAACAAAGATGCTTATGATTTTGTGAGGGCTTGTGATCAGTGTCAATGGTAGGGATCTATCTCTACATCATGAAATACAATGACTAAGATATTGGAGGTAGAGTTGTTTGATGTCTGTGGCATAAATTTCATGGGATCCTTTGTAAGATCGTATGGTCACAAATAATCTTGGTTGTTGTGGACTATGTGTCCAAGTGGTGGAAGTTGTTTCTTTGGCAGATAATGAAGGCAAAAAAGTAGTTTCTTTCTTGAGAAATAATATCTTTTCATGCTTTGGTGTTCCAAGAACCATCATAAGTGATGGAGGATCACACTTCTGCAACAAGATGTTTCGAGCTTCATTAATGAAATATAGGGTGAAATAACACAAGGTAGTGACACCTTATCACCCACAAACTAGTAGGCAAGTAGAAGTGTCGAATAAGGAGATCAACTCTATCTTGCCCAAGATCGTAAATTCAAATAGAAGTGATTGGTCAATAAAACTTGAAAATGCCCTTTGGGTGTATCGAACAAATTTCAAGACACCCATTGGAATGTATCGTTATTAGCTGGTGTTTGGTAAAGCTTGTCATCTACCAGTGGAGCTTGTACACAAGGCATTGTGGTTACTCAAGAGGTTGAATCTGAGTTGGAACAAAGAAGTTGACTTAAGGTTAGATAAACTCAATGATATGGATGAGTTTTGTCTCGATACATATGAATGGATAATCTGTAAAAGGAATGGATGAAGAGGTATCATGACCAAACGGTTAAAAAGAGAGACTTTTAAGTGGGTGATTGCGTGCTGCTCTTTATCTCTCAATTTAAGCCTTTTCCAAGAAAGTTGAAGTCAAAGTGAATGGGACTAGTCAAAATAACCCAAGTCTTTCAATCAGGTGTGTTGAACTTGAGGAAAAATATGGAAGTGTATTTAAGATTAATGTACAAATCATCAAGCATAACATTGGTCCAATGAATAAGGTAAAAGTTATGTCAACAATGTATTTTGATAAAGTTTGAGTAGTCAAGATAATCGAGTTGTACCACAACCTTAAATAAGGTGTTGCATGGAAGGAAACCCATGATTTTAGCTTGATATCATAACTTAAAAAAATAAAAAAAATAAAAATACAAAAATAAGAGTTGAGCCACGATCAATACTAAGTTTCTTGGTGAGAGACAACCCACCTTTCTAATTATCTTTACTTGTTTTTGATTTATTGTAGGTGTGTAAGGTTCTATGGTGGTGTGATATGTACAAAATAGTCTTCAAATTGAGTTAAATTGAATATGGTATTGAGTTGAAAATAGTCTTGAACTACATTTACATTGCGAAACCATAACATTTCTTTTGGTCCACCCTGCACTGCTAAAGTCAACCCTTTTGCCTCACTCGCGTGATACCTATGCATTATAGAGCCTCTCTTCTGCATTGGCCATGCGATACAGAGCCTCTCTTCCGCATTGGCCATGCAACATGGAGCTTCCCTTCTGTGTTGACCATGCAATGCAAACAATCCACCTTCGATTGCCTATACAGTGAAAAATAGACATAGACCCTTACTACCTAGCCTCTATGATACTTATGTGATGTGATATAGATACAAACCCTCACTTCCCATGCTCTATGATTGATCTGCAATGAAAGGACCTTTTTTTCAATACCTATGCGATGCAAAACCCATTCAAATCCCAAATAAAACCCTAATTAAAATTAGGTTAACCCAATCTGGTTACCCTATATATTTATACCCTACACCTTAAATCCTCATTATTTTTTTATTTTTGACCCAAAAGCCATGCCTTACAACCCCAACTTTCTCTCAAAACTTCACCCAAACATATAATTCCCAAGAATTTTCTCCTCTTTAAATTCTTCACTTTAAGGTTAGTTTTCTTTTCTTATTCTCTTATTTTCGTGACTTTATTGTTAGTTTTTACTTAGTTTCTTGTGGATTGTGAGTGAATACACACCATTACTATACCAAAGTGAATTCTTGGTAATCTTATGAGGATGAACACTATTGTTGTAGTTGATTAAGCTTGTGGTTGTTATTTAATTATCATAATTAGCATAATTTGGTGTTGTTGCTATTGTTTGAGATTCCAAGTTATCATTGAACATGGTGTTGTTTGAATTGTTGTAGTTAATAGTGTGTTATGCTTTTTGACATGTTGAGGCTTTAAGGCATGATTTTGTAGAATGATGGTTTTAATTGCATAATTTGGTGAAATTATTGGTGTTAATGGAATGATTTTGTAGGATAATAGTGTGTGTTAAGGCATGATTATAGTTCTAGTTAATGGCGTTAAGGCATGGTTAATTTGAAAGACCAATGGTTGTGAAATTTATGTGGTTTATGGAATAAAAGTTTAAATTGGGGAATGATATTGAGAACGTGAAGGCCACCAATAGTATGCTAATGATATTTTGATATTGAGAAAGTGGAGGCTACCAATGGAATGCTAATGATATTGTGAAAAATATTGGCGTGCTCTTTCAAAGTGTACATCGGTGAAGTCTGAGTAGGTGATAGTATCACTTAAATAGGTTATGCTAACAAATTAAGTGTGGGGTGGTTATTTTACCACCACCCCTCTTAATTGTAGTTAGCCTCATTTACTTTACTAACATTTGTTATTGATGATGATTATAAGTACAATGGCTCCAAAGGTTTACACAGACTAGGAAGTGGCATCTAGCTCAAGGTCAAGAGCAGGGAACTCTTTGGAAGCTAACCATGCTACCTTGTCCACCCTTTAAGTGCTTTGTCGTACATCTGGTATCAAATGGTTTAAAAAGAAGGGTGTTTAGTGGTATAAAGACAATAAAGAGCATTACTACCAACCGATAGGGATCATTAATAAAGAGAGTTTGGAACAATATTATCCTCATACTTTCACCTTAATCTCTTAGCCGAAACTTGATTTTAATTTTAAGGTCTTGGGCAAATGCATCCTAGACTTGGTGAAAGACCTTTATGCCAATTGGTTTCCTAACACTCAATAGAATAAGTTAAAGATATGAGAACAGATCCTAAACCTGATAGCTGAGGCGTTGCATTTCATTCTTGGCACTCTAAAAGTAGACCACTCAAAACTAAGGAAACTTTATAGCAGACCTCCTTATAGATCTATTAGGCACACCATATGTGGGTCACGTTCTATGGCTCAGTAGGAGCATCACAAAGAGAGGGGCTACCATACCACATTTTCTTATGTTTTCCTATATAAGCAAGCACACATTTGGTTTAGGATAGTCAGAGCCTATCTAATTCCTAGGTTATACTTCACAAATATCTCTCGTGATTAGGTATGTTTAATATTTGCACTTATTGTTGATACCCCTATCAATATTGGTGTAGTGATCTGTGCTTTTATGCGTAAAGATAGGCTACAAAAAAGGTATGATTCAATTTTGGAGGATTGTTGACTAAATTCTTGAGAGCTAATAAGATAAGGGAAGATCCAGCTGATCATAAGCTACCGTAAAATCTGAAGAGAGTTGATATCATAAAATTTAAAGAACTAGACTCCAGCCAAGGACCAACTCTTACTATGGTTGAAACAAATGCATGTGATGATAGTTTTTTCCGCCATCTCTATGGTATGACGATGCCAACAATAATGTGTGGTAGTCATTCACCTACCGCTTATAAGTTGCATTAATTGTATTATGACTATCCAATAAATGAGCATGTCAGAGCTATTTTTAGAGTGGGGCCCACTTTTCAAGAGCTTATGGATGATGATGTACGAACTGATGAGGATCGATGACTAGTGGATTTTGATATGGAGGCTTATTCTAGTGAGTATATTTTTGAGGATGATTCTAATTCAGGTGGATGACCCCTGATGTTGAGGAGGAGTACTATTAGGCCCATGTTCTTTATTAAATTATTTGCACTAGGGACAGTGTTATGCTTAAGTATGGAGGCTGGGTAAAAAGTGTTTATTGGATATATTGATGCGATTGCATTTGATAAACTTTCTTACAACATTGGTTTGTGATAATTGGTACCTTCACTTTCATAGACTTCTTTCATTTGGTAGGATTAGTGATTTTGGTCTTTTGGTTTGTTCCTTGTTTAGGTTTATGGTTGGTTCTTTGTTTTATGTTCTTTAATATTTAGATTTGAAGTTTTGAAATAAATTCATTGTTTGGTGTTTTGCTCGATGATGGATGGATGACTACCTTCTTAAGAGAAAATTAGTCATGTGAGAGATTAACAGGTGGAACCCCTATTTCATGAAATTGAATTTAAGTGCAATTGTGGGTTACATGATGATATAACACAAGAATGATATATGTTTTGGAGAAGCATGTTTAGTAGGTAGATGAATGATTACTTTTGAAACTCTTATGCTCAACTATATGACTCTTGGGTGATTAAACCTTGAAAATAAATTCATGTCATGGTTTGAGTAAGAATTCAACATTGGCCCATCTTAATTAGAACATGTACCATGTGTGAGTGAGTATTTGCTTACTCCATATTTTATTGTGGTGTTTTGAACTTGCCTAGTGTGTGTATAAAGCAAAATAAAGTATGTAAGGTTTAGGAAATTATATAGGCCTTCTTTGGTTAGCTTTGTTGAATGCCTTTATTATCTACACACTGTTAATGACCTTAGAAAGCCCCATTAAGCCTTTAGCCTATTATTTGGTAGCTTCATTTTTAGCCTATTTCCTTTTGTTCATTAACCATATTTTGATCCCCAAAATTCTTTATCACTTTAGTTTTAAAAATTTAATGGATAGGAGTTGGGAGTGCAAAGCAAAATTTGTAATGAAGCAAACATAGTAGGTTTTTAATTAGCAAATAGATTATACATTGTGGATAGTGGGAGTGTACAGTAAAAAAAAAGAAAAAGAAGAAGAATCTGTTAAAATTAAATAAGTCTCCTACGTGCATCAACTTTGTAGTCTAATTCAAGGAGTTGATACTGAAACAAAAGAAATGTAAGTTGCAAAGGGTAGAGAGAATGTTGTTAAATTGAGCTTCATGGTAAGGTGATGAATTAAGGTGCTTAGGGAAGTTTGTCACTATTTTTATTCAAAATTAGTACCTACCCATCCCTCAGCCTACATTACAATATATTAAAGTCCTGCTTGATCTTATTCCTTGACATCTTTTTATTAGTAAAGTAATATACTAAGTGAAAGCTTATGGGTCACTTAATGTTCTTGTGAATTCTTTGATAGAGTGAGTGTAAATTTTCATCCATACCCCCAAAAGAAAAAAATTTATTGTTTTGATGTTTTTCATTTGGTGAGAAATATGGGGGTACTTTCTTGTGGTAAGGGGCACTTTTTTAGTGACCAATTGACACTTTTTGTAGTTTTTAATTGAAAAATATGCATGAGTTCTAGTTATTGAGGAGTCTATTCTTGAGGGTAGGAAGTTTTGAGTAGTTATTCGTGAATCTATAGAGCATGCTCAAAAGCAAGGCTTGTTCTTCATTTGTGTTGTGTGAGCCTAACTTGAGCATCTTATTCCTAATTAGTGAGATTGGAGCTTTGTGTAGTGTACATAAAGTAGATACATTGTTTAAGGAAGAACAAAGCTTTAAGTATGGGGTGGTTATCTTGGGTGTATTTATACGCCTAAGTACCATAATTTACCCATCTATTAGCTATGTTTTTAGAGCAAAGTGCCTGGATTCATAATGTAAATGATATAATCTACATGATTGGTATGATTTCATGAGTAAAAGAGGCAGATGGAGACATAAAGGGGCCATGGAATGTGGATAGCATAAGACATAAGAAACTTAGCACATTGGAGGCAGTGTTGGTGCCACAAAATTATAACCCGAGGCTATTTATTCATACAAATTAAGTCTAGGGACTTGGGGTTAGTTAAGAAGACTATTAGAGACATCCCAAGATGAGTTTGAATGATTATTTTGTATCTTTTGAAAAAACAGAAGTGGCAGCTAAGACTTTTGCAGGTGGGTTCATCTTGTAATGTGAGAACAATCCCAAAACATACTTTGATTTTTGTATGATTAGTTTGAGTGATTTGATGTTCTTTTAAATCATAAGTGTCTAAGTTTTTCTTGGCTAGGGTTATGGAATCCTTTTAATTTACAATCTACACTATGGGTTTCTATAATTTATTCTATGTTTATTTCTTATATCCTATTCTCTTCAGTTATAATGAATTCTCATGGTTGCAAACATTAAAAGTGTTCCATAAAATACAGCTTGCTTGAGCAGAGAAGTTGATGATGGGAAAAGATGGTAGTGACAAGGAGTTAGAGTTTTCAACCTCTACCTTATAATTTGATGCCTTAATTGGATTAATAACTTGGGGATCACGTATAATTATTTTAAACACTTTTGGTTTGAGAGAAATGAAGTGGATCTTTCTGTAAAGGTTGAGAAACAGTTGAAATGAACTTTTAAATACTAATCTCTATAAATACAATATATTTATGAATTCATAAAATCCATATTTGGAATGTATTGAAATAACTAGGTGAACATAACCTAACTTTGCTATTTCTCTGTATTCAAATATTAAAAGATGTGTCTTATTTTATTTGAATTGAAACTATTAGTTTATCATTTGACTCAAACCCCCATTTATTTTGCAGAAATAAATTTAGCACCTTTTTCCCTATGAGATTCAACCCCAACCTTGATGGATTATATATTTGACAAAGACCTCTTACACTCTTATAAGAGAGGTGTAATTTAGGTGTATCAACTTTGGGATATGCTATTATTCATGTTGTAATATTTTCTAGTAACCATGCTAGAAAGCCCTCATATTGCTAATACTGTGTGTCTTGAGACAAATATTTCTAGAAGGCATGCTTATTGACTACCTAGAAAGTTATCTGACTAATTATGTTTAAAACGCAATGATAATACATATTGATAAAATGTATATATATATACATATATATATACACACATATATATATATATATATTGATAAAATTTACATGGAAGACGAATGTTGAGTATGGTAGGTATGCTTTTCTTTACTTATCCTTTATGTTCATTTACTTTAGCCCTTGTGGGGCTTGTTTTTAATGTAGATATTGAATTTCATATTATGATGATATTGATACCCAAATAGTCCAGAGGAGTTAATGATGATGATGTTGATACATGGCAAGGCTAGAGGAGTTTGTGATGCTAATAGTGATACACGACAAGGTCAAAGGACATTATGAAGATGTTATTGATGCCCAGGAAGGCCAGAGTGTGACTATGATGATGTGCCCAATAATAATGGAGTATAATTATTAATGTTCTTATGTGTACATCTATCGGTTTAAGTCTAGCTAGCCCTATGTATGGCAGTTATATAGTCATATGTATATGCACCTGTTTATATGTAATATTGGTAGGTTGTTGATATATGTACATCGGTTGTAGCCCAGTAGGGTTAAATGCATTTTGTGTGGTGTAGCTAATGATTAATGATAACCAAAGATTAGTGATGGATATTGTCTACATGATTAATCAAGACTAGTTGGTGCATGGGAAAACTAGTTATAAAATAAAGATTCATTTGGTGAGTCTTATTTGTGATAAATGTTGGCTTGACAAGTAATGTTGATTATTAAAATGGATATATGGTGAATAGTTGCCTAATAATTCATAATATTATATGATGGTTAGGAATCTAATGGACTAGTTAATAATCCTTGCATAGCTAACAAGTAGTCGCTAATGGGTGCTGAGAATAAGTAGCTCATAATTGTAATTGTATGGAATATTATGATGTGGTCAAGGTTGTTAAAAAGTAAAGATTAGGTAGAATGACTAATTGATGATAAATGTGATATAACATTAAATAATGATGAAAGTTACATTCATTTTTTGTTAAATGCCTTATTACTATCTCTGTTGGATGTACTCTCCTGTAGTATAGGATACGGTGATGAGTTCTTTACTTTATATACCAGCTGGTGTATGGGCGCCAACTTATTACTTATGTTTTCTTGTGTGTATTCTTTTTGATATGTTATGGTTCCGAATTGTTTATTTCTTATGTACGATGATATTGGTATTAATTGATTCTATATTTTATATTGTACTTTTATTTTAATTACTTATTATATACAGTGATGATGGAGATGATTTAAGTTCAATTTGTACCTTCATTTGCTTAGGATTATGTTGCTTTATATCATCTTTAAATCATGACTTAGCTTAGTCGACCGATGATGCCTACTTAGTGCCCATTACTTCTGTACTTATACTGAACTTCTGTACTTTTTTGGTGCAGGTCCAAGTACTAGTTTTCACCGTTAATCCGAGTTAGTATAGGGTTGATCTTTTGAAAATATGGTGAGCTCACGGAGTTCCAGCCACCATTTTCCCTCTATCTTTTACATTCAGTCTTTAGTATTTGAGACAGATGTATCAACTATACTTTAAGTCTTTTGGGTTGTATTATTCACATTAGATGCTCTTGTATTGGCTTTACTAGGTTGTGAGATTTGTATTTTGTAGTGACTATGTTACATCCTAGGTTTTGGCCTTAGCAATTTTTCTTGAAATCCATCTTCAGACATAATATGACTCCAAGGTACAAGCCATATACTGGGGTACGAGTGGTATGGTCCTGTTGTAAGGTGACCAGTGTTAGTTGGTGGGATGGTTTTGATCACAATAATAGTCATGACTTAGGGGTATGAGTCATAAAGATTGACACTAGTTATATCGATGACTCATATGGTGGGCCATGTTTGATCTTCCTGGTAATTCATTCTTCTAGAGATACGGATCATGGGTATGGATCGTATACTGAGGTTATAACTTGATTAGATGAATCATAAGCTGGGAAGTGTATGATCCAAAAGTTAAGGCCTGGGTACGACTGGTGGAAACCAATTGTAACGAAGGGTATGACTCGTAAGAGGGCTAGTCGTATCCCTGTGATAGGTTTTTAAGGGATTTAAGTGCGGGTATTTTGGAAATTTCCCTACTTACCTTAATGATGAACCATGACTTATAATACACTTAAGAGGTTATTTAACCTATTATTCTATTCATTAACACTTAGAAAAATATTTTAAAACATATCAATTCTATTAAAAGCTTTCGGGAAAGAGAGCTAAGGTTTTAACTTAAGCATTGATTTAGGGATTGCCTTGGTGATTTTCTTCTATCATCTTTCTCAGTTTAAGTCACTTATCTCGTCCCTACTTCTTACTTTTAAAAAGGGATGGATTTTATGGATGTTTTCATGGTTTTAATGTTGCATTATTTATGGTTTTCAACTATTAATTGAGGGTTTTTCTTATAATGGCTTGGTTATGGTTTCCAATGGTTTAATTATTCTTTTATATGTATCAATGATGGCTTTAGGAAATTAGATTTCATGGTAATAGTTTAATTACCATTTCTTATAAGGATATGTTCATTGCATTGACTTCTTTAAATGGAACTCTTGATTGTTTTAATCTTATTTATGAAACTATAAATGGTTTAAATGGTTTACAAAGGTTAAAGGCTAATTAGTTATGCTTGTGGAGAACATAGTAGACTCCAAAGAGGTTTATATGATAAATGAAAAGGGCACTTAAGAGTCCCCTTAACCTAAATGGTTTGGCTATGGATAAATCTTGTAAGTATGGTTGGTATGATGATACCACTAATAATAAGTCTTGGTTAATAAATGGTAATTCGATTGTTTGGACATGTTTTTAAATTTGTGCATTAATAGCGAGATGCGTAACTAAGTCGTAGAAGGTTGAGGTTTCGGGGGAACTGAAATTGGAAACTCATATTTGCCAATATGAGGGGTCTTTGATGACCATGTGTGAATGTCATATTTTGTTTTGGAGGGATATAATATTCATTCCCTAGGATATTTCTTAGTCGTGCGGCTAGACACACTAGGACTCTTTCAGCAGGGGGAGCTGAACTGATACAGACCTTGGGTATGATTAAACGGTAGGGTTACATAGCCCAAGTTAAAGGTTTTAAATATATGCTAAACACAATTTCCCTTTCCTAGAACTTATATATTTGTATGGTTGTATACATTATG
Source organism: Capsicum annuum (assembly GCF_002878395.1). NCBI lineage: Eukaryota > Viridiplantae > Streptophyta > Magnoliopsida > Solanales > Solanaceae > Capsicum > Capsicum annuum. The sequence continues at coordinate 12,743,745 of NC_061118.1, read as the reverse complement.
GATGTTTTACTTGGTTGTATAAATGGCATTACTTTATCCTTATCCTGAGATACATGCTAGTGGTTATTTTCTAACCCGTCTACTGGCGACTGTATACCCACGCTATGCAAGAACTGACCATTCAACTCCGCCTACATAGGTATTGATTGGGGGAAAGCTTTTGGATTGAAATGGTGAGGTTCCATCTTTCCAGAAGGCTTCATTTCACGATATGAATTGTCTTAGATATTTTGCTTTTGTTTTGGAAATTGGTTTTTGACATGGTTGGGGGCATCTCCCAACCGAACATTTGTATACTTTTTTATAGAGGCTTTGTGGTACTTCTTAGGGTTGGTATGGGTGGGATTTGTATTAGTGTAGGCCTTGGCATTAGAATAAGTTAGGAGGATGGCATCTTCAGACATAATTTCTCACTATTCCATCATATTACATTTTGTTTTTCAGTATCATATTATGTTTTGATATTCTATTTACTTTGCTATGGCATAGATGGTTAATTTGGTACGGGTAGACTCGGTTGGGTCAATCATTATTGTGACCCATCCTAGAGTCTTTATGAGAGAATTTATTCAGTGTTGTTATATGTTTAAAATTCAGCTCATCTAAGGTTGTGAAAGGTTCTTGGATTTGGTCAAGGGACAGTTCCCGGTCCTGGTTGAACTTGGGATACACATTACGTCTAGGCCCTGGTTTGAGTTATGACAAGTTGGTATCAGAGCTTTAGGTTCATGGTCAACTGGGAGTCCAAAAACCCGTGTCGAGTAAAGTCTCTTTTAGGGATATGAAATGTGCCACCTTTATAAGAGAGAGGTTGTGAGACATTTAGGAATGTTTCACTTTCTTGAAATTCTCAGTCCTAGATTCTTCTCTAATCCTTGGTTGTTTGTCTTTCAGATCATGCCTCCTAGATCTGGAACACAAGGAAATTCTTCTATCTTGTCTAGGGATAATGCTTAAGGGGTACCTTCTATGTTTGGAGTACATCTTTGATCTCATGGTCCTATTCCTGATTGTGTTGGAGTTCCTTCTATTCCTCCTACTGCTCCTCAGGAACCTCGAGGAAATATGATGAACAGAGAGTTTTATCAGACTATTTATGTTATTGCTCAGATAGTCATTGCTCAGGCTGAGCAGGGTGTGGCTAATGCTTTATCTGCTGAGGCCACAATGGTTGGCCAATTTACAAAGATAGGTCCTTCTACTTTTGTAGGTGTAAAGATAGAGGAAGGCCACCCATAGGGCTTCTTGGATGAAATAGAGAAGATATTTTAGGTTATGCAGGCTTCTGATCCTGAAGGAGTTAGCTTTGTGGCTTATTAGCTCAAAGATATTACTTATCTACGGTATAAGGAGTGGGACAGAGATAAGGGTGACATGGAAGAGAAAGGGTTGTAGGAGGCTTTTTATAATGCCTTCATGGGTCATTTTATTCCTCAAGAGTTGATAGAATCTAAGATGGAGTAGTTTATGAACCTCAGACAAATAAGGATATCTATGAGGGAATATGCCTTAAAGTTTCATCACTTGTCAAGGTATGCTCCTGATTTGGTGGTTGACATAAGGTCGAGAATAAGAAAGTTGACTTCTAGGTTGAATGGAGATTTGATTTTGGAGAGCAAGACTGCTTTCCTCATTTGGGTTATGGATATCTCTAGGTTGACAATTCATATGCAGTAGGTTGAGGATGAGAAGAGAAAGTGAGCAGAATTTTGGGATAAGAAGGAAAAACGGGGAAGATTTTTTTATCAGGGAGGTGCATAGTCTCAGGGTGGTAGAGATGGTGGAAAGAGGCAAAACAAAAAGTGAGGAGTTCTAGTTCTTTCTCTTCTGTCAGTGCTTTATACCCATAGCAGTTGAGTGATAGGCATCACCAAGGTGGTGACAATTCTTGGGAATAGGTTGCCCAATATCAAGTGAGCAGAGGTTAGTTTATTTCTTCATACCCTTCATGTCAGTTTTGTGGTTGTACTCATTAGGATTCTATAAGGAAGGTAGAGATAAGTTCTTTAAGTTTGGTCAGGTAGGTCATTAGCTCAAGAATTATACAGTCAACAAGGTTGCTACAGGAGGCGAATAAGATTCTAGTGGCTTCATCTTCTTCTCCTATACCTGCTGGTATGGCATCTTCTTTTATTACTGCTCTTGGTCCTTGTACTGGTCAAAATGGTTTGTATGCTTTGGCATCCCGACAAGAATCCAAGGCATCACCTGATGTTGTTACTAGTACATTACAGATCTTTTCCCATGATGTATATTGTTTGCTGGATTTGGGCTTCACTCTTTCTTATGTGACTATTAATATAGCTGTGTTTTTTGATTTTGATCAAAAAATTATTTAGGATCCCTTTTTTATACCCCGATAGGAGACTCAATTATTGTTGAATGAGTTTATAGAGATGTGTGATAAGAAAACCTTGGTAGATTTATTTGAGTTGGGAATGGCGGATTTTGATATGATTTTGGGTATGGACTGGTTGTATTCTTGCTATGCATTTTTAATCTGTCGGACTAGTAAGGTCATCTCTAGGTTCCCTGGTGACCCAAAAATAGAATAGGTGGGTTGTTCTGTAACTCCCATGGGTAGATTTATTTCTTATCTTAGAGCTTGAAGGTTAATCTCTAAAGGGTGTCTTTATCACTTGGTCTGGGTTAAAGATTCTAACTCAGAAGAACCTTTTTTGTGGTTAGTTCTGGTAGTTTATGAGTTTCTAAAGGTCTTTTCGGATGATCTTCCTGGTGTTCCTATGGATAAAGAAATAGAGTTTGGTATTGATTTGCTTTTAGACACTTGTTCATTATCTATTCCTCCGTATAGAATGGCTCTGACTGAGTTAAGGGAACTCAAGAAGCAAATTAAGAGTCTTTTGGGTAAGGGGTTTATTTGTCATAGTGTTTCTCTGTGGGGTGCATAGGTGTTTTTCATGTGCAAGAAGGATAGTTCCCTTTGGATTTTCATTGACTACAGACAGTTGAACAAGGTAACAGTTAAGAATAAGTATTCTCTTCCTCAGATAGATGATTTATTTGACCAGTTATAAGGTGTCAAGGTTTTTTTCCAAGATAGTTCTTCGGTCTGGATTCCATCAACTTAAGATTAGGGGGTGGATATCCCTAAGATATCTTTTCGTTCTCAGTATAGGGATTTAGAGTTCTTAGTGATGTCATTTGGGTTGACCAATGCTCTGACAACATTTATGGTTTGATGAACTGGGTGTTCAGGAAGTATTTGGATCTCTTTGTCATTATGTTTGGTGATGACATCCTGGTGTATTCGAATAGTGAGGTAGATTATGCCAATCACCTCTATGTGAAGTTGCAGGCCTTAAAGAAATACCAGTTGTTTTCCAGGTTTTCTAAGTGTAAGTTTTGGTTGAATGTCATGACTTTCTTGGTTCATATTATTTCTAGTGAGGGGATAATAGTTGATCCTCAAAGGTTGCTGCAGTGAAGTGGTGGCCTAGGCCCACGAATTTCTATATTCAAAGCTTTTTAGGTTTAGCCGGGTATTATAGGTGGTTTATGGAAAGCTTTTCATCGATAGCTTCTCTTTTGACTAAGTTAACTCAGAATAAGGTTAAGTTTTCTTAGTTAGATCCTTGTGAGGGGAGTTTTGAGAAGTTTAAGGATTTGTTGACTTCTACTCTGATTTTGACTTTGCTGAAAGGCAATGGTGGGTTTGTGGTTTATTATGATGTATCTCGGGTAGGGATTGGTTTTGATTTGATATAATATAGAAAGATGATTGTCTATACTTCCAGGCAGTTACAGGTGCATTAAGAACTATCCTACTCATGATTTAGAATTTTTGGCGATCATGTTTGCTTTAAAAATATGGTGGCATTATATGTATGGTATTCACATAGATATATTTTTTGATCATAAGAGTCTTCAGTACGTGTTCACACCGAAGGAGCATAATCTCAGTCAAAGGAAATGGCTTGAGCTTCTCAAAGATTATGATATGATTCTTTACTATCACCCGAGTAAGGCTAAGATGGTTACTGATTCTGTTAGAAGGTTGTCAATGGCTAGTTTGGCTCATGTGGAGAAAGGGAAGTTGGAATTAGTGAAGGATATTCACCGCTTAGCCAATCTTGGAGTTTATGTCTTGGATTACAAAGATAGTGGTATGCTGGTGCAAGAAATGGGTCAATTATCTCTTGGTGCAGAGATTAAGGAGAAGCAAGTGTTGGATTTGGTTTTTATAAAAATCAAGAGTGATGTCGGTAGGCAAAAGGTGGCGGTGTTTGAGATTAGTGGTGACGGTACTTTGCGGTACCAAGGGAGGTTTTATGTTCCGAATATCAATAGGTTGCGACAAAAGGGTTTTGCCTGAGGCGCATGAGTCGCGCTATGTTGTTCGTCCTAGATCGACAATGATGTATCATAATCTTAAAGAGATTTATTAGTGGAATCGTATGAAGAGAGATATTTTTGATTTTATATCTAAGTGCATGGTGTGTCAATACGTTAAGGTTGAGCACATAAGGCCTGATGGGTTGCATTAAGTAATAGAGTTGCTTAAATGGAAGTGGGAGATGATCAATATGGATTTTGTTACTAGTCTTCCTCAGTCTCAAAACTAATTTGATTTGATTTGGGTTATCATGGATAGGATGACTAGGTCTAGTCAACTTTTTCTAGTAAGGACTATCTTTTCGGTGGAACATCATGCGAAGTTGTATCTTCAAGAGATTGTAAAGCAATATGGGGGGCCTATCAATTATTTTTGATCATGGTATGCAGTTTACATCTCATTTTTGGTAGTATTTATAGAAAGGATTGGGGACTAAGGTTAGTCTAAGTACGGCTTTTCATCTGCAGTCGAATGGGCAAGCGAGGAGAACAATTTAGACATTGGAGAGTACGCTTAGAGCATGCATGATTGATTATGGTGGAAGATAGGTTGAGCATCTACCTTTCGTAGAGTTTTCTTTCAACAATAGCTGGCATTCTAGTATTGGTATGGCTCCTTTTAAGGCGTTGTATGGTAGGAGGTGTAGATCTCCTATTTGATGATTTGAACTTAGTAAAGCGGATATGTTTGGTCTCGATTTCATCTATCAAGCTATGGATAATGTGAAGGTGATTAGGGATAGGCTTAAGGCTGCCCAGAGTCTCTAGAAGTCTTATGCGGATGTTAGGTATAGAGAATTGGAGTTTGATGTTGGGGACAGGGTGTTTCTAAAGGTGTCTCCAATGAAGGGAGTAGTGCGGCTTGGAAAAAAGGAGAAGCTTAGTCCTTGATTTATTGGTCCGTATGTGATTTTGTGTAGAGTTGGTAATGCTTATTATGAGTTGGAGTTGCCATCTAGTTTGGGTTTGGTTCATCCGATCTTTCATGTTTCCATGTTGAGAAAGTATACTGGTAATCCCTCTTTGGTCATTTCTTTGGAAGGGTTGGATACCATGAATTCTCTATCTCATGAAGATTTCTGAATTACGATATTGGATAGGCAAGTCCATCGGTTTTGGACCTAGGATATGGCGGTTAAGGTTCTATGGCGGAATAATAAGGTAGAAGAAGCTACCTAGGAAACGGAAGAGGACATGAAGTTCAAGTATACATTCTTGTTTTCTGCTCTGGCAATTAGTGGGGAAGGTATGTGTTCTTGAACACATCTTTATTTTTTAAGTTTGCTAAAGGAAAGATTAATATCATTGCCTCTTTGTTTCCAAACTTTGATAAAGGTTGGGAATATGTTTGATAATGCAAATGACTCTATGTGTGGTTACCCCTACCTTATCTGTCATTTAGGGATAAATATTCCTAGTGGGGGAGAATGTACATCCTAGGTTTTGGCCATAACGATTTTCCTTAAAATCCGTTCTCCAAACACAAAACAACTCTAGGGTACGATATGTATATTGGGGTATGAGTGGCATGGTCCTGTTGTAATCTAACCAGTATTAGTTTGTGGGATAGTTTTGATCATTATAATGGTCACCACTTAGGGGTGTGAGTCGTAAGTATTGATATGAGTTGTATCATTGACTTGTACGGTGGGCAGTATTTGATCCTCCTAGTAATTCATTCTACCAGGGATACGGATCATGGGTATGGATCTTATGCTGAGGTTACGACTTGGTTGGATGATTTATATGTTGGGCAATGTCTGATACAAAGCCTAAGGCCTGGGTAAGGCTGGTAGAAACCTATTGTAAGGAAGGGAATGACTCGTAGAAGGGTTAGTCGTATCCCTGTGATGAGTTTTTAAGGGGCTTAAGTGGGGGTATTTTGGACATTTCCCTACTTAACCTAATTATGACCCACGACTTCTAATATACTTAGGAAGTTACTTACGCTATTATTCTATTCATTAACACTTAGAAATCTTTTTTAAAACACATCATAATTTTCTTAAGAGCTTTTGGAGAAAGTAATCTAGGGTTTCAACTTAAATGGAACTCTTGCTTGTTTTCAGCTTATATATTAATTTATTAATGGTTTACAAAGGTTAAAGGCCAATTAGTTAAGCTTGTGGAGAACACAGTAGTCTCTAAAGAGGTTAATAAGATAAATAAAAAGGGCACTTGAGAGTCCCCTTAACCTAAATGGTTTGGCTATGGATAAATCTTGCAAGTATGATTGGTATGATGACACCAGTAATAATAAGTCTTGGTAAATAAATGATAAAATGGATTGTTTGGACATGTTTTTTCATTTGGGCATTAATAGCGTGATGTGTAACTAAGTCGTGGAAGGTGGAGATTTTGGGGAAACCAAAACTGGAAACTCATATTTGCCGATATGAGGGGTCTTCGATGACCACGTGTGAGTGTCATATTTTATATTGGAGGGATGTACTAGTCCTCCCATGGGATACTTCCTAGTCGTGCGGCTAGACGCATTGGGAATCTTTTAGCAGGGGGAGCTAAACCCATATGGCCCTTGGGTGTGAATTAACGACAAGGTTACACAACCCAATTTATAGGTTTTAAATGCATGCTAAACACGGTTTCCCTTTCCCGGCATTTATATATTTGTATGGTTGTATGGATTATAGATGGTTTTACTTGGTTATTTAAATGGCATTACTTTATCCTTATCCTGAGATACATGCTAGCGATGATTCACTAACCCATGTACTAGCGACTGTATACCTACGCTATAGAGAAACTGGTTGTTCAACTCTGCCTACATTGTTATTAATTTGGAGAAAGCTTTTGGATTAAAGTGGTAAGCTTCAATATTTTTGGAAGGCTTCATTTTATGATTTGGACATTCTTAGATACTTTTCTTTTGTTTTGGATATTGGTTTTGGCCATGGTTGGGGGCATGTCCCAACCTAACCTTTGTATTCTTTTTTATAGAGGCTTTGTGGTTCTTTTGGGGGTTGGTATGGGTGGGATTGGTATTGGTGTCTGGCATTAGAATATGTTGGAAAGCTGGCATCATCAGACATAATTTCTCACTATTCCATTATTTTACATTTTGTGTTTCATTATCATATTATGTTTTGATATTCTCTTTGGTTTGGTATGGAATAGATGGAAGGTTTGGTGCGGGTAGACTCGGTTGGGTCAATCACTGTTGGGACCCTATCTCATAGTCTTCATCAGAGCATTTATGCAATTTTGTTATTTTCTTAAAATTCAGCTCATCTAAGGTTATAAAAGGTGTTTGGGTTGGGTCTAGGGGGCGGTCCCCAGACCTGGTTGGACTTGGAATGCCCATTATATCTAGGCCCTGGTTCGAGTCATGACAAGTTGGTATCAGAGCTTTAGGTTCACTGTCAACTGGGCGTCCACAAACCCATGTCGAGTAGAGTCTCTTTTAGGGGTATAAAATACGGTATATTTATAAGAGAGAGGTTGTAAGACATTTAGAAATGTTTCACTTTCTTGAAATTCTCAGTCCTAGAATTTTCTCTAATCCTTGGTTGTTTGTCTTTCAGATTATGCCTCCAAGATCTAAAACACAAAGAAATTCTTCCATCTCATCTGGGGATTTTACTTAAGGGGTGCCTCCTACGTCTGGAGTATATCTTTCATCTCATGGTCCAATGCTGATTGTGTTGGAGTTCCTTCTATTCCATCTACTGCTTCTTAGGTCCCTCGGGGTAACATGATGAATGCAGAGTTTTGTCTGACTATTCATGTTATTGCTCAGATGGTCGCTGCTCGGGCTGGGCACGGTGCGGCTAGTGTTTTATCTACTGAGGCCACAAGGGTTGGCCAATTTACAAAGATAGGTCCTTCTATTTTTATGGGAGTCAAGGTACAGGAAGACCCATAGGGCTTCTTTGATGAACTAGAGAAGATAATTTAGGTTATGCAGGCTTCTGATATGGGGAGAGTTAGCTTTGTGGCTTATCAACTCAAATATTTTGCTTATAAGCTGTATGAGGAGTGGGATAGAGATAAGGGTGATATGGAAGAGGAAGGGTTGTGGGAGACCTTATATAATGCCTTCATGGATTATTTCTTTCCTCAGGAGTTGAGAGAGGCTAAGATGGAGGAGTTTGTGAACCTCAGACAAGGAAGGATGTCTATAAGGGAATATGCCTTCAAGTTTCATCTGTTGTCAAGGTATTCTCCTTATTTTGTAGTTGATATGAGGTCGAGAATAAGGAAGTTTTCTTTTGGGTTGAATGGAGATTTGATTTTGTAGAGCAAGACTGCTTTTCTCCTTAGGGTTATGGACATCTATAGGTTGACAATTCATATGTAGTAGGTTGAGGATGAGAAGAGAAAGTAGGCAGAATTTAGGGATAGGTAGGAAAAATAGGAAAGATTTTCTAATCAGGGAGGTACGCAGTCTCAGGGTGGTAGACATTGTGGCAAATGGCAAAAAAATAAGTAGGGGAGTTCTATTTTCTTCTCTGTTGCTAGTGCCACTTAACCACAATAGTGGGGTGATAGGCATCACTAAGGTGGTGATAATTCTGGGGCATAGGTGGTCGAATATCCAGCGAGTGGAGGTCAGTCTATTTCTTTATACCCTTTGTGTCAATTCTGTGGTTGTCCTTATTGGGGATTCTGTGAGAAAGGTAGAGATAAGTGCTTTAAGTGTGGCCAGGTTGGACATCAGCTCAAAAATTATTTAGGATCCTTCTTTTGTTTCTACCGATATAGGAGACTGGATTATTGCTGAATTGGTCTATAGAGGTACAAGATAAGAAACCTTGGTAGATTTGTTGTAGCAGGGAATGGTGGATTTTGATGTGATTTTGGGTATGGACTAGTTGTATTTTTGGTATGCATGTTTAGTCTGTCAGACTCGTAAGGTTACCTCTAGGTTCCCTGGTGACCCAAAAATAGAATGAGAGGGTTGTTATTTAAATCCTAGGGGGATATTTATTTCTTATCTTAGAGCTTGCAGGTAAATCTCTAAAGGGTGTCTTTATTACTTGGTCCGAGTTAAAGATTCTAACTCAAAAGAACCTTCTTTATGGTCAGTTCTGGTATTTTATGAGATTTTAGAGGTCTTTTAGGATGATCTTCCTAGTGTTCCTACGGATAGGGAAATAGAGTTTGGTATTTATTTTCTTCTAGACACTTGTCAATATCTATTCCTATGTATAGAATGGCTCCGGGTAAGGGGTTTATTCATTCTACTATTTCTCTGTAGGGTGCACAAGTTTTGTTCATGCGTAAAAAGGATATTTGTCTTTGGATGTTCATTGACTACAGGAAGTTGAACAAGCTGACAGTTAAGAATAAGTATCCTCTTCCTCGGATAGGTGATTTATTTGACCAGTTATAGGGTGCCAAGTTTTTTTCCAAGATAGATCTTCAGTCTGGGTACCATCAACTTAAGATTATGGAGGTGGATATCCCTAAGACAGCTTTCGTACTCAGTAGGGGCATCTATTGTTCTAGGTGATGTCATTTGGGTTGACTAAGTCTCCGGCAGCATTTATGGATTTGATGAACAGGGTGTTCAGGAAGTATTGTGATCTTTTCATCATTGTGTTTATTGATAACATCCTGGTGTATTTTAGGAGTGAGGTAGATTATGCTAATCACCTCGTGTGGTGTTACAGGCCTTACAAAAATACCGGTTGTTTTCCAGGTTTTCTCAGTGTGAGTTATTGTTGAATTTTGTGACTTTCTTGGGTCATATTATTTCTAGAAAGGGGATAATGGTTGATCCTCAAAAGGTTGCTTCAGTGAAGGAATGGCCTAGGCCCACGACTCTATTCTATGTTCAGAGCTTTTTGGGTTTAGCTGAGTATTATAGGTGGTTGATGGAAAGCTTCTCATAGATAGTTGCTCCTTTGACTAAGTTAACTCAGAATAAGGTTAAGTTTTCTTGGTTTGATACTTGTGAGGGTGTTTTGAGAAGTTTAAGGATATTTTGACTTCAGCTCCAATTTTAACTTTGCTGAAATGCAATGGTGTGTTTGTTATTTATTGTGATGCATCTCGGGTAGGTCTTGGTTATGTTTTAATGCACCATGGGAAGGTGATTGCCTATGCTTCCAGGCAGTTAAAGGTGCATGAGGAATTATCCTACTCATGATTTTAAGTTTTTGGCGATCGTATTTTCTTTAAAAATATGGTGGCATTATCTGTATGGTGTTCACGTAGATATATTTTCTGATCATAAGAGTCTTTAGTACGTGTTCACACAGAAGGAGCATAATCTTAGTCAAAGAAAATGGCTTGAGCTTCTCAAGGATTATCATATGAGTCTTCACTATCACCCGAGTAAGGTTAACGTGGTTACTGATTCTCTTAGCAGATTGTCAGTGGGTAGTTTGGTTCATGTAGAGAAAGGGAAGTAGGAATTAGTGAAGGATATTTACTGCTTGGCCAATCTTGATGTTCGTCTCTTAGATTCCAAAGATAGTGGTATGATGATGCAAGAAGCAGTTCGATTGTCTTTTGGTGTAGAGATTAGGGAGAAGCAAGTGTTTGATCCGATCTTGATTAAAATCAAGAATGATGTTGGTGGGAAATAGGTGGCGGTGTTTGAGATTAGTAGTGATGGTACTTTGCAGTACCAAGGGAGGTTGTGTATTTTGAATGTCGACAGGTTGTGACAAAGGGTTTTTCCTGAGGTACATGAGTCATTCTATGATTTCCATCCTAGCTCGATAGTGATGTATCATGATCTTAAAGAGATATATTGGTGGAATCGTATGAAGATAGATATGGTTGATTTCATCAACAAATGAATGGTGTGTCAACAGGTTAAGGTTGAGCACATAAGGTCTGGTGGATTACACAAGAAATAGAGTTTCTTGAATGGAAGTGGGAGATGATCAATATAGATTTGTCACTGGTGTTTCTTAGTCTCAAAACAAATTTGATTCAATTTGGGTCATCATAGATAGGATGACTATGTCTGCTCAGTTTTTGCCTAAAAAGACTACCTTTTCGGTGGAAGATCTTGCGAAGTTGTATCTTCAAAAGATTCTGAAGCTACATGGGGTGCCTATTTTAATTATTTTTGATCTTGGTGGGCAATTTACATATCATTTTTGGCGGACTTTCCAGAAAAAATTGGGGATTAAGGTTAGTCTGAGTATGGCTTTTCATCCGCAATCGAATAGGCCAGCGGAGAGAATAATTCAGTCCTTAGAGGATATACTTCGGGCATGCATGTTTGATTATGGTGGAAGTTAGGTTGAGCATCTACCTTTGGTAGAGTTTTCTTACAACAATAGCAAATATTCTAGTATTGGTATGGCTCTTTTTGAGGCATTGTATGGTCGAAGGTGTAGATCATCTATTGGATGGTTTGAGATTGGTGAAGCAGATATGTTTGGTCTCAATTTTGTCTATCAAGCTATGGATAAGGTGAAGGTGATTTGGGGTAGGCTCAAGGCTGCCCAGAGTCTCCCAAAGTCATAGGCAGATGTTAGGCGTAGAGATTTGGAGTTTAAGGTTGGGGACAGGGTGTTCCTAAAGGTGCCTCCAATGGAAGGAGTAGTGCGGTTTGGCAGAAAAGGGAAGGTTAGTCCTTGATTTATTGGTCCTTATGTGATTTTGCGTAGAGTTGGTAATGTTCCTTATGAGTTGGAGTTTCCATCTAGTTTGGGTTTGGTTCATCCAGTCTTTCATGTTTCCATGTTTAGAAAGTGTATTGGTAATCCTTCTTTGGTCGTTTCTTTGGAAGGGTTGGATATCACAGATTCTCTGTCTTATAAAGAGGTCTCAATGGATATATTAGATAGGCAAGTCCATTAGTTGTGGACCAGGAATATGGCTTTGGTTAAGTTTCCAGGTAGAAAAAGCTACGTGGGAAGCGGAACAAGACATAAAGTCTAAGTATCCATTTTTCTTTTCTGCTCTAGGTATTTGTGCGGAAGGTATGTTTTCTTGAACATATCTTTATTTTTTAAGTTTTCTAAAGGAAAGATTAATATCATTGCCTCTTTATTTACGAATTTTGATGAAGGTTGGGAATATGTTTTATAATACAAATGACTCTGTGTGTGGTTACCCCTACCTTATCTGTCAGTTAGGGACGAATATTCCGAGTGGGGGATAATGTTACATCCTGGGTTTTGGCCTTAGTAGTTTTCCTTAAAATCCATTCTCCAAACCCAATACGACCCCAGGGTACAAGCCATATGTTGGGGTATGAACGGTATGGTCCTGTCGTAAGCTCACCAGTGTTAGTTGGTGGGATGGTTTTGATCACTCGAATGATCACGACTTAGGGGTACGAGTCATAAGGATTGCTATGAGTCATATCATTGACTCGTATGGTGGGCAGTGTTTGATCCTTCTGGTAATTCATTCTACTAGGGATACGGATCATGGGTATGAATCGTATGCTGAGGTTATGACTTTGTTAGATGATTTGTATATTGGGAAATGTCTGATATAAAGCCTAAGGCCTGGCTAAGGCAGGTGGAAACCAATCATAAGGAAAGGTACAACTCGTAAGAGGGTTAGTCGTATCCCTATGATGAGTTTTTAACTGACTTAAGTGCGGGTATTTTGGATATTTTCCTACTTACCCTAATTATGACCCACGACTTCTTATACACTTAGGAGGTTATTTTCCCTATTATTCTATTCATTAACACTTAGAAAATAATTTCAAAACACATCATAATTCTCTCAAGATATTTTTGAGCAAGAGATCTAGGGTTTCAACTTAAGAACTGCTTGCGGGCTTGCCTTGGTGATTTTTTCCATCATCTTTCTCAGTTTAAGGCATGTGTCTCTTCCCTACTTCTTACTTCTAAAATAGCATGGATTTTATTGATGTTTTCAAGGTTTCAATGTTCCATGGTTTATGGTTTTCAACTATTAATTGAGGGTTTTGTTTATAATGGCTTGGTTATGGTTTTCTATGGTTTAATTATGCCTTTATATGCATCAATGATAGTTTTGGGAAATTTGATTGCATGTAATAGTTTAACGGTCATTGGTATTGGTTTTGGTTATATTATGCTCCCATGGTGTTTGATATGCTTATAAAGATATGTTCATTGCATTGACTTTATTTAATGGAAATCTTGCTTGTTTTCAGCTTATATATGACTTTATAAATGGTTTACAAAGGTTAAAGGCAAATTGGTTATGCTTGTGGAGAACATAATAGTCTCCCAAGAGGTTAATATGATAAATGGAAAGGGAACTTGAGAGTCCCCCTAACCTAAATGGTTTGGCTATGGATAAATCTTGCAAGTATGGTTGGTATGATGATACCACTAATAATTGGCCTTGGTTATTAAATAGTAATTGGATTGTTTGGACATGGTTTTTAATTTGGGCATTAATGGCGGGATATATAACTAAGCCATGGAAGGTGGAGGTTCCGGGGGAACCAAAACTGGAAACTCATATTTACTAATATGAGGGGTCTTCGATGACCACGTGCAGGTGTCACATTTTATATTAGATGGATGTAATAGTCATCCCATGGGATATTTCTTGGTCATGCGGCTACACGCACTGGGACTCTTTTAACAGGGGGATCTAAAACCCAGTGGCCCATGGGTATGGTTAAATGTCGAAGTCACGCAACTCAGGTTAAAGGTTTTAAATGCATAGTAAACATGGATTCCCTTTCCTGACACTTATATATTTGTATGGTTGTATGCATGATGGATGGTTTTACTTGGTTGTTTATTTGGAATTACTTTACCCTTATCTTGAGATACATGCTATCGGTCATTCGCTAACCCACCTACTGGCGGTTGTATACCCACACTATGCAGGAACCGACCGTTCAACTCCTCCTACATAGTGATTGATTCGGGGATAACTTTTGGATTAAAGTGGTGAGCGTCCATCTTTTCGAAAGGCTACATTTCATGATATAGACATTCTTAGATATTTATTTTATTTTGGATACTAGTTTTTGCCATTGTTGAGGACACGTCCCAGCGGAATATTTGTATTCTTTTGGATGGAGGCTTTGTGGTACTTCTGAGGGTTGGTATAGGGGATCAGTGTTGGTGTTGTCCTTGGCATTAGAATACGCTGGGAGGATGGCATAATCCAACATGATTTCTCACTGTTCCATCATATTACATTTTGGGTTTAATTATCATATTATGTTTTGATATTCTCTTTTGTTTGGTATGGATTAGATGGTTAGTTTGGTGTGGGTGACTTAGTTGGGTCGGTCACTGTTGTGACCCTATCCCAGAGTCTTTATGAGAGCATTTACGCAATCTTGTTATATGCTCAAAATTTAGCTAATCTAAGGCTGTGAAAGGTGGTTGGGTTGGGTCAAGAGGGCGGTCCCCGGTCCTGGTTAGACTTGGGATGCCCATTATGTCTAGGCCCTGGTTTGGGTCATGACAGACTATTTTTGTTTATTAGAACTCTATGTTTATATTTTAACTTGTGTTCATTAAATTTGGCCTTTATTGGTATTTCTTACCGAACTAATCTATTATGAAAGATTTAGGTTGGTATTGACTTACCTATTGGCGGGATTTAGTAGTTGACATCATGACTTACAAATCGGGTCATGACATATGTTGTTGGACTCCATTCTAGGAGTCTTTTCTGGGGTTTTGATATTGATTTCTCATTTTATATTAGTTTGGGTGATAGCCTTACTTGTCAAGGCTTGCCGCAATAAGTGCCATCATAACCCTAGGATCTTAGGTCATGACAAGTTGGCATCAGAGCTAAGTTTCATTAGTCTTATCAGTATAAGAATAGGATATCTAGTAGAGTCTTATAGATTAGTACATAAACATTCATATCTATCTTAAATGGGCTATACGATACCTCTATAAAACTTTTCTTATTTCATTCTATATCATGTGGATCTTTAATACCTTATGTTCCAAATAGTATTTCACTCTTTTCTATATATATAGTAAGCATTTGATCTTGTAAGGCTAGAGATATAGAGCTATTATCCGATGAGAAAGCTCAATCTAGAGGGTGAGTAGTAAGCCATGGACGGGCCTACGATAGTGGACGTGCATGAGGATCTGCCCATCCAAAAGTAGTACTAAAGGGCTCTCTCTTGATCCTTGAGTTGAGCATACTGGAAATATGGAGCCTACTTTGATCCCACAGAGTTCTTATACTTCAGTCTTAGAGGGGTTGTAAATTTACTTGCTGACCTATTTAGAGGGTGTTCCTTTTAGTGTATCAGGGGTTCATCAAACTTTAAGTATTGTACCTTCATCTATGCCAAAGTTTGACTGTGGTGTTCCTCCAATTTTGAGTGTGGATCCTCTAGTGGTAACAAAATCTTCTTGTTGTAGTCCAGAGACTCTAAGCATTGTTGCTCTTTTTATGTTAGCATCTGAGTAAGGTATTTCTATATTAGGAGTTCAACCTTCATCTATGTTACCTCCTCTGTTAGGATCTCAGCTTGTCAGCTTTACTATATCTCCTATTATTGCAAGTATAGTTATGAATTCTATGAAGCAAAAGGGAGTTTAGAGATTCACTCATTTGGGTCCTCCTAGGTTCAGTAGTGTTAGGCGAGGTTGCCTCTGAGTTCTTAATTGACCATTGTAAGAAGATATATTACCTTGGTTTTCTTAAGTCGCATTGGGTTGTTTATGCTACCTATCAGTCGAGAGATATGTCCAGAATTTAGTGAAGGTCACTTGGTAGTTGCAGACCGCTTGATTCTCTAGAAATGACTTGGGACAAATTTGTTGAGGATTTTTTAGATAGGTCCATGCCTTATGGTTCGAGGGATCAAATAAGGGAGGAGTTTGATCACTTCATGGAGTATGAGGCACGTTTGCATGCCTTGTCTAGAAATTCTTATGCCATCTTTGCCATTGAGTTTGAGAAGATTCAAAAATTTTGAAGGTATTGGATATTTCTCTTCAACTTGGTACAACTAAGATGGTAGTGTATGAAGCATCATTTCAGAGTATAGTGGATTATTCTAGGATGATTGAGTCTATTCTTTAGGGTTTTAGGGAGGCACGAAGAGGGTACAACATCAGGGTGAGTTTAAAGGTCACACAACTTAAAGTAGAGATTCTAGAGGTTTCTGTGGGTATCATAATAGACTAGTGCAGGTACAGTTGCAAGGTTTAGGTAGTGGGTTTTTAATTTTAACAACTTTGGGTGGTTCAAGCTTAGTCATACCTCCTCCAATTGATTTGGTCCATATAGGTTGCTATGAGTGTGATGTGGCTGGCTATTTAGCTAAAGACTATTCCCATTGTATTTTCAAGGATACTCTTATATTAGTAGTGAAAGGTAGAGGTACGACTTAAGGTGTGAAAGGCAGAGGTAGCAGTTTTTATAGGGTGGTCATGGGACTACTTTGTTAGATGGTGGTCATGGATAGTGTTATGCCATACCAGCTAGACAAAAGGTAGAGGCTTCTAATGTTGTTATCATAGGTATCATCCTTATATACTTTAAGCCTGCATCTCTATTATTTGATTTAGATTTGACCTTCTCTTATATCTCTTTATATTTTGCTTTGGATTTTGATTCTTCTAGTGAGCCTCTTTCCATGCCTATCTATGTATCGACCACCGTAGGAGGCCTTTTGGTGGTGGATTGGGTGCACCAGTCTTGTGTTGTGAATTTTACTAGGCATGAGACTTGGGTGGATCTTATTGTCCTAGATTTGGTAGATTTTGACTTATCCTAGGCATGGATTTGTTAGCTCCTTATCCTGTTTTCCTAAATTGTTATAATGGGGCTGTGACCTTAACTTCACCGGGTGTGCTAAGGATATCTTGGCAGGTTTTTTTTATTAGGGTCTTAAAAGAGTTACATCTTTCATTCAAGCTCATCAATTGGAAGGGTTCTTTACCTCCTTTTTTGGATTCTTTTTGTATTATTCATGAGTTTATGTATATTTTCCCTATCGATTTCCCTAGTATTCCTCTAGAACATGATATTGATTTTGCTATTAATACTGATCCAGGCACCAAACCCATTCTTATTTCTCCTTATAGGGTGTCCCCAATAGAGTTGAAAAAAATAAAGGATCATTTATAGTGGTTGTTGGCTAAGGGATTTATCCGACCGAGTGTATTACCTTGTGGTGTACCTCTCTTGCTTTTTATGAAAAAAGATGGGTCTATGCATATGTGTATTGATTATCGACAATTAAATAAGGTAACGATAAAGAATAAGTATCCGCTTCCTCATATTGATGATCTGTTCGATCAGATTTAGGGTGCTTTGGTGTTTTCAAAGATTGATTTGAGATCTGGATATCACAAGTTGAGGATTAGAGATTTGTATATTCCAAAGATAGCTTTTTAGACGTGATATGGTCATTATGAGTTCATTATCATGACTTTTGTATAGACCAATGCCCTAGCTACGTTCATTGAGTTGATTAACTAGGTATTTAGACTATATCTTAACTTCTTTGTCATTGTATTTATAAATGATATCTTAGCGATTCTAAGTGTGAAGTTAACCATAAGAAGTATTTACGGATTGTGCTTCAGAGATTGAGGGATGAAAAGTTGTATATAGGTTCTTTAAGAGTGAGTTTTGTTTGGTGTCTGTCTTTTTTTAGGGTCATGTGGTGACCAAGGATGGTATTATGGTTGATTCGGCCAAGATTGCAGTGGTTCATGGTTGGGCTATGCCTACTTCTCCTACTAAGATTCAGAGTTTTATTGGTCTGGCAGGTTACTATCGATACTTTATTGAGGGTTTTTCATCTATTATAAGTTTATTGACCATGTTGCCTTAGAAGGATATTTTCTTTTAGTGGTTCGATTATGAGGCGATCTTTCCAAATCACAAGGATTTTTTGACTTCAGCTCTTATTTTGACTTTGCCCGAAAAGGGAGTTGGTTTTACTATCTTTTGTAAAGCTTCAAGTGATGGTTTAGGTGTTTTATTGATGCAGGAGGGTAAGGTGGTTGCATATGCTTCTCATAGTTGAAGCTCCATGAGTGGAATTACCTTACCCATGATTTGGAGTTGTGCATGGTTGTTTTTTATTTTAAGATATGTAGACACAACTTGTATGGAGTCCGTGGCAAGATCTTCTTGGATCATCATAGCCTTCAATATTGTTTTACCCAATGGGATCTTAATATGAGGAAATACTGTTAACTTGAGTTGCTTAAGGATTATGACATACTATTCTTTATCATTTGAGCAAGATTAATGTGGTTGTGGATACCTTGAGCTAAAAGTGAACTAGTGTGGGTAGCTTGGCATATATTGACCCAAGAGAGGAATTTGGCCCGAAAGATTAAATCATTGGCTAACTAGATGGTTAAGCTTGATATTTTTTCACCTGGTGTGTTTTGGAATTTGTTGAGGCTAGGTCTTCCATTATAGAGCAGATTCAGGATTATCTGTTTATTAATGTTGGGTTGAGAGTGATTTGAGATAAGTTGTTGAGTGGAAAGTCTAAGGATACCTCGCTTGATTCAGATTTATTTTAAGGATAGGTGGCAGAGTTTGTGTTTCTAGGGTAGGTGATTGGATTTGATTAATTTTGGATAAGACTCATTATTCTAGGTATTTCATTCGTCGAGAGTGACTAAGATATAACATGATTTGAGATAACATTACTCGTGGGGTAGTGTGAGGATGTTTGTATAATTTTGTTGCTCATTACCTGTATTGCCAGTAAGTGAAGGCCAAGCATTTGAGACCTGGTGGTCTGCTTTCGAGGTTACCCATTCCCGAGTGGAAATGGTAATGGATCACTATAGACTTTGTGACTATGTTGCCTTGTACTTCTTTTAATTCTGATAGTGTTTGGGTCATCATAGATCAATTGACCAAATCAAGTCATTTTATTTTGGTATAGGTCTCTTTTAATGTTAAGGGGTTGGACCCTATCTATATTCATGAGATAGTTTATCTTTATGGTGTGCCGATGTCTATCATCTCAAATCGACGTTCAATATTCACTTCTTACTTTTGGAATAATTTTTAGTGGGAGTTGGGCATCCAGGTTGATCTTAGTACAACCTTTAACAGACAAACCGATGGTCAGTCGGAGTGCACCATTTAAGTTTTGGAGGATATGTGTTGTGCTTGTGTTATGCACTTTGGAGGTTAGAGGGAGCAGCATCCAGCTTTGGCAGAGTTTATGTATAATAATTGTTGCTATTCAAGTATTGAAATAGCTCTTTTGAGGCTTTATATGTTAGGCGTTATCACTCTCCAGTTAGTTGGTTAGAGATTTCTTAGATTAGACCTCTAGGTACAAACTTACTTCACGAATCATTCAGGACAGACTTTGATTGGATCATAGTAGACAAAAGTTCTATGCAGATCATGGACTTCATGCCTTGAGATTTAGCATTGGTGACTGAGTATTCTTAGGTGTGTTGCCTATGAAAGGCGTGATAAGGTTTCGGGAGAAGGGTAAGCTTAGCCCCATGTATATTAGACCTTTTGAGATTCTTCAATCTATTAGGAATATGGTTTAAGAGTTGGTAATACCCCCAGATTTATCAGTTGTTCATCAGGTTTTTCAAGTTTCCATACTTTGGCATTACATTTTAGATGAGTTTGATGTCATTCATTAGGATAAATCCTAGTTAGCCGAGAAGTTGTCTTTTGTTAAAAAGCTCGTCTCCATTCTAGCCAGTGATGTTTAATTGTTGCATTCTAGAGATATCCTAGTGGTTAAGTTCTAGTCGAGACACCGACCTGTAGATGAGTCTACTTAGGAGGTTGAGTCTGATATGTATGGTAGTTATCCTCAACTTTTTGCTGATTCAGATATTTCTCAAGCTATTATTTTGAGGATGAACTAAATTCTTAGTAGTGGATGATGTAATGACCCGATTTTTTGTGATATATGTAAAATACTTATTTCTGTGTAATTGACAATTTTACATCTCCTCGTGGTTATTTTTTGGTATTTGTGGATTGTAGGGATGATTGGAATAGTTTACAATGTATTTTGATGTGATTTGTGTGAGATAGTAATTCTTGGTGGTTATAAAGGCTTTATTGTTAACTTCGCTCAATATTCATTGATCTGTGCATTGAATGGTAAAATAGATTGCACCAGCAGATTTGAAACATCAATTTTAGATTGGTAACATAGTTTGTGTTTTTTTATGGATTTTATGTCTCATTTTTACCCTCAGTTTGGAGAGTTATAAAATTGGATTTCGGGTTCAACTTTGTGAAAATGACATTTTTTTTAAAAATCTCATATTGCCAATGAGTTGGAAGCATCAATTTAGTCTAGTAGCATAGTTTGTTTGTGTTCTTAGGATTTTGGATGAATCTCAAGAGGGTCCATGAAGATGTAGAATTCCCCAAGTCTCCAGCTATAGCACCACTCAACTTACGTACCCGCTTAGGTGACCTAGCAGCCATCTAGAAATTGGCAATATGGATATTGTCGACCTTGTTTTTACATATAGATTCTGTTTTTTATGTGTTTTAGTTTGTTCTAGGTCCACTCGGATGTGAAAGTTTGGTGTTAAGGGCTTATTTGTATGGATTTATAGCTTTGAGGTAGTTTATGGGTTAACCTTCTTCAGACTGGGTTGGTTAGTTAATATTGGTATAAAATAATGTTATGGGTGTGGGAACCAATCATGGAAATGGCTATTAATATTGTGTTGTGCCCTGTGGGGGCCTATGTTGTTGTTATTTGGTGCTATTAAGACATTTTATGCTATGTGTGGCCGTGTGAGGTCTTGTATGATGTTGTTGGTCTTATGTATGTCTATTTGGTGGTATCTTTCTACTGAGAAACCTAAATTAAAATTTATGTGGTATCAATGGCATATTGTTGTGTATTTCACTCTATTAGCATATGATTACATTGTATTCATGGATTGTTAGCATATAGAGTGGATTATTGGCTCACATGGTTGGTATATTGGTTGGCTTTGGAAATTCTCATTCTGGTTGGTTGTGAACACTGCATCCTCTATTATATACACTTGTGAAACATTAATACCATTGTGGAAATACTGGAAACACTAGCATATGACATCTTTATAGACCTTATGACGAGGGATGTGCCGGAGAGAAGTCATGGATATTAGTATTGGATATTAGATTTTATATGGGTTGACGAACATCTCATGGGTCCTACCTCAGGAGCACAGCTTGATAGGTATATGGAGGTTGTACGATAACCCCGAGCATCACATCATCATCATGATCTTCATTGTATCACATATATTTTTCTCATTTTGTGTTGTATCATTGTCCTTGATGTGATATCTGTCTATTTCTACTTCTTATACTTGTGTTTGGTATACGTGTATATTTTTGTTTCTTTCTCATATTTGTGAATGGTATATTTGTATATTGTAGAACTTTTAGTGAAGACGGTGTAGGCTACTGTTTGGGATATTTTCTATTTACAGGTGACATGCCCATAGTGTGTATTTTGTATGCTTTATTTTCTACTTTGCTTAATCGGCCTGTGATACTTATTGAGAACAAGTGAATTGTACTCACCCTACTGTGCCTTTTCAGTGCAGATCTAGGTATAGAGTGTTGCACGGTATTTTATTCAGGAAATATAAAGAGTATATTCGAGGTAACACATGATCTATATTTTTGGGGTTGATCTACTACCTCTTCTTATCTATCGAGGTAACAGATGATCTATATTTTTGAGGTTGATCTACTACCTCTTCTTATCTAGTTCATGTTTTATTTTATATTCAAAGACAAATTTGATCCTTTGGGACTATTATTTTATCTTTGACATTTGAGATGTATTTAGTCGTTCTTACACTGTTACACCAAGTTTTGGGATATTGTATGGTATCTTTGGTTATGTATTCTCACTTTTACTATATATGTGCCTTTCAACTTTATTATAGGAGTCATGCCTTGGGTTTTTGTATTGATTTCTCATTTCATATCAGTTTGGGTGATAGGCTTGCTAAGGCTTGTCATGACATGTGCTATCTGACCCTTGGTTTTTGGGTCATGACATTAACACTAGCATTAATTTGATGCCTACTTCTATCTTTAAGAAGATTCCATTAGGAAGACCATGTCCCACTACTATTGTTCTTCTACTACTGGCAGTTAGATCCTTACAACACCTGATGGTATTTTTAATGACTTTTTAGTGTAGGTTAGTTCTCTTAGTTCCCAGTGAACTCTATCATTTTAAACTTCACGCCATATTTGAAAGTCCTATATATTTTAGGACATTCCTTTTTATCCATAGGGCAAGCATTAATTGATGTAGTTGCTAGGAAGCTAACTTTAAGAGCCCATGACAATGTAGAAGTTTTTTATGAATACAAAGCAATGAAGTTACCTGTAGCTTATGAAAAGTTATTTGTCATCATAGTGGTGAATATTGAGTCAGAATTGCCTCTTATTACAACTAAAGGGCCAATAGAGAGAGAATTTATGGGTCATGATATATTTACGGATGTTGCTACCCAAAGAATGATATTGATGGTAGATATGGCAAGAGTGTTCATATGAATTGGAAATTTTGAGATACTAAATAGACCACATGGGGATCCCCCAAGATATCTATTAAAGAAGCTCCAAGTTAGAGTTGAAGGTGTTTTAAACTCATCTTAAGTATGCTTTCTTAAATGAGGATGACATTTTACCCATCATTATGTAACGCCCCAAATCTTATACCCGGAGCGCTACATGGTGCTCATGATCCCGAAGGACCACAAGCTAACCCATGACTGATATCTGTACCTGTATACTATATAACATCATGTAAAATACAGAAATAGTAGACTGAAACATGACATAATGTTCAAAATGGATTAAACATAATATCTGGGAGTATGGTATATCAATACCAAAACATAAACTGAAATAAACTGGATGAATATACTATAGTCTGAAAAGCATCTAACTGACTGAACTGTTTAAATAAGGAGTCGATGGGACATGTCCCCAACTAACTCCATTTACTAAAAGCTAAATGGAAATAATAAAATGAATAATCATATCGTTTTCGAACAATAAGGACTCATTGCTAAATCTGGTTGCTATTGATGCTCTGTAGCTCATGCTTCTGAACCTATGGTATAAGACACCATAGTGCAAATGTGTCAGTACGATTGAATGTACTTGTATTCAAGTGAGGTAGGCTGAATGCAGGGGGTTCATATGCAGGAACTATGCGAACCGACTATATAACATGAACGTGAGAATACATGCATGAGTAAGTGACTGTAACTGCATTCATTATGATACTGACTACTAAGTCTGATTAGTGATAACATGAGTTATGCCATAACTGCCCTCAACATGAGTAACACTGCCCATAGACAGTCTACTAAGAGCATCGGCCACTACGTTGGCCTTACTCGGGTGATAAAGGATACTCATGTCATAATATTTCAAGAGCTCTAACCACCTTCTCTGACGAAGATTGAGATCTTTCTGAGAAAAGACATACTGAAGGCTCTTTTGATTTGTGAACACATCTACATAAACACTGTACAAGTAATGCCTCCAAATCTTTAAGGTAAATACTATGGATGCTAACTCAAGATCATGATTAGGATAATTCTTCTCATGGGATTTAAGCTATCTGGAGGCGTAGGCTATGACCTTACTATGATACATGAGGACACAACCCAAACCTACTCTGGATGCATCACAGTACACCAAAAAACTATCTGAACCATCTAGAAGAGCTAAGATTGGAGCTGAGGTGAGTCGAGTCTTAAACTCCTTAAAACTCTTCTTGCAAGGATCTGACCACTGAAACTTAACTTTCTTCTAAGTCATTCTGGACATAGGGGACACAATAGAAGCAAATCTCTCAAAAAACCGTCTGTAATAGATAGCCAAACCCAAGAAACTCTTAATATCTGATAGAGAGATAGGTCTGGACCAGTTTCTTACCATCTTAGTCTTTTGAGAATTTACTTTAATGCCATCATCGAAATCGATATGATCAAGGAATGCTATTGACCTTACCCAAAATTTACACTTACTAAATTTAACGAACAACTGATAATTTCTGAGTGTATGAAGAACTATTCTAAGATAGTTTGCATGATCATGCTCACCATGGGAATAAACAAGGATATGATCTATGAAGACTACGATGAACATGTCCAAGTACAGCTTGAACACACGGTTCATCAAGTCCATGAAAGCTGGAAGGGCATTTGTAATACCAAAGTACATGACTAGGAATTTGAAGTGACCATACTTAGTATGGAAGGCTATTTTTGGAATGTCACATTCTCTAACTCTGAGTTGATGATAGCCTGATCTGAGTTCTACCTTAGAGAAATAGCTGGCACCCTGAAGTTGGTAAAATAAGTCATCGATTCTGGGAAGTGGATTCTTGTTCTTGATCAGGACTTTATTGAGCTGACGGTAATCCATGCACATTCTGAGAAAATCATCTTTCTTTCGTATAAATAAGACTGGTGCGCCCCATAGGGACACACTGTGTATGATGAATCCCTTATCTAGGAGATACTTCTACAGTTTTTTAAGTTCTTTGAGTTCTACTTCTGTATGGTAGAATAGATATAGGCTGATTATCTTGAAGAAGATCAATGCCGAAGTCTATTTCCCTTTTTGGAGTAATTCTTGGAAGATCTTTGGGAAAGACATCTAAATATTCATTCATGAATTAGACTGATTCAAGGATGGGAGTTTCAAAACTAGAGTCCTTAACATGAACAAGGTGATAGACACATCCCTTAGATATTATTTTTTATGCCCGAAGGTAGGAAATAAGCTGACATCTGAAAGTTAAAGTATTACCCCTCCACTCTAGGACGGGTTCATTTGGAAACTAAATTAGACAATTCTATTTCTACAGTCGACTGTGGCATAGCAGGAATGAAGCCAATCCATGCCGATAATGACATCAAAATCAGTTATCTCTAATTTGACTAAATATGCTGAGGTGACTTTTTGGAATTACATAACTGGATAGTTTTTATATACCCATCGGGCTATAATGGTTTTATTCACTGGGGTAGAGACTGAGATGGTTCTGCTAGAATCTCGAGACTGACTCTGAAATCAACTTCTACATAAGGAGTAGCGAAAGACAAAGAAGCTCCTGGATCTAGCAAAGCATAAACATGCAAATGAAATATCTGTAGCATACCAGTAACCACATCAGTATAATTTTCCTGATCTTGTTAGGACTAGAAAAAATAAAGTCTGTTTGGGTGTTTCCCACTATAGCACTCGAAGTGGCACTGTACTAATTTGGGTGATCGAACTGAGCTAAGGAATAGTTTTGTTTACTCTAGGAACCTATCTGAGGACAGTCTCTTACTCTGTGGCCTGGCTTTCCATATCCAAAACAAATATCGCTGCCAGCTCCGTAAATACCTGATGGTGTTTGCCACAAGTCTAACAAAGAGGATTAGTTCGGGCATTGCTAATGTCGCCCTGAGACTTAGAGCCTAGCACCCTATCTTTGTTACCATCCCTGAACTTAGGAGCTAGAGCACCGGCTGAAGAAGAAGCTAGAGCTGATGACTTGGGACGAAATTGAGAACTATTTTCTCCCTCTGACTTAGGCTGAGCAAAGTTGAAACTACCTGTCCTTGCTCTCTTCTTTTCCTTCTTTCTCATCTTAATCTTTTGTTCTTCTATCTGCTAAGAATATGTCATAAGCCTATCTATGTTCACGTCACTATTTAACATCGTGGACCTACACTTATTGATCACACTATCGTTCACCCTAGAAATAAACTTACTCATCTTGGCCCTATTATCCGCCACTACATGAGGGGCATATTTGGCTAGTTGAGTAAGCTTAATAGAATACTCTTTCACTGTTATGTTTCCCTTCCTGAGGTTGATAAATTCTAACACCTTGTCTTCTCTTAGCTTTTGGGGAAAGAACCTATGTAAGAATACGGTAACAAACTCCTCCCATTCTAGGGATCCTGCATTAACTGACCTCTCTGACTTCCACTGCTTGAACCAAGTGTGAGCAACATCCTACAACTGATATGCAACTAGCTCAGCACTCTCGACACCCCCATGATGTCTGTAACCTTTTGAACCTGGTAAAGGAATTTCTGAAGGTCCTCGTCAGTCTTAGACACTAAAAAGGATAGAGAATTCATTCGAGAGAAGTCCCGAATCTAGGCGGTAGCTGAATTGGCCACTAGGTTGGCCTGAACGATAGTTGGTCATTCATTCTGGGAATTAACTGACTAAGCAAGAGTGGTGAATGTAGCTCTGAACTCTGCATGAAAGACATATTCGCCCAAAGGATCTTTGGGCTGTGGGGCTGACTGATTTCCAGTTCTCACTAGCACGACATGAATACTAAAAAAGGTAAAACTGTTCCTAAACATCTTATAATCTCCTGCACATAAATGTGGCGCGCAACACACCTTTGTACAAGACTCTACTAGATGTGGCTTTCAGAGTTCCTAGGACACTGCTGAATGTTAGGCTCCAATAAAAAGTTTGTAATGCCTCGAATCTGATCCCCGGAGTGCTACACGATGCTCATGACCCCGAAGGACCACAAGTTAACCCATGACTGATATCTATACCTATATACTATATAATATCATGTAATACAGAAATAGTAGATTGAAACATGCCATAAGGTTCAAAATGGATAAAACATAATATCAGGGAGTACGTTATATCAATACCAAAAGATGAGCTGAAATAAACAGCCTGTACATACTGTATTTTGAAAAGACTCTATCTGAATGAACTATCTGAATAAGGAGTTGATACGACATGTCCCCAACTAACTCTATTTACTAAAAGCTAAACTGAAATAATGAAATAAATAATCATATCATCCTTGAATGATGAGGACTCATTGCTAAATCTAGCTACTGCTGATGCTCTGGAGCTCGTGCTTCTGAACCTATTGTATAAAACACCAGAGCAAAAATATGTCAGTACGATTAAATGTACTAGTATGCAAGTGAGGTAGGCTGAATATAAAGAGTTCATATGCTTGAACTATGCCAACCGACTGTATAACATGAATGTGAGAATACATGGATGAGTAAGTGATTGTAATTGAATTCGTGATGATACTGACTTTCGAGTCTCATTACTGATAACATGAGTTACTAATAACTGATATTGAGTGGCTGTGTCTGATAGCGTAGGTTCAAATAGAACTATCTGAGTTCCGTACTGTTTTGATTTGCATGTATCTAACAGTCTTGAATTCTGTAGAACTATCTGAGTTCTATTACTGAGATTAAGAATGAAATCGTAACTGTGGGAAGTAGTCATCTAACCGACATACCCCAAATAAATCATAATAGCTGAGTTGGGGTCCAATCTATAACCCCAATTGGAAGGGTGTCAATATCATGCCACCAATAAGGACAAGCTGTAAGTGACCCTCAACTGGCAGGTACTTAAATGAGAATGGTAGGAACCCTTAACTAGAAAGTAAGCCACCTCATCAACCATTAACTGGTAGGTTAGATGTCTCAACCTACGCTAGCTACGTAGTTCTAGAATGCAAGGATACCTTTTAAGAATGACACCCTCGATTGGCAGGTGAGTTCCCATCCTTGGGTTGACTCGGTGCAAAATCCTACTCCTATCTGAATAGACACTGAACATGATTAACTAAACTAAGCTGGACTAAGTTAATTGATTTCTATTGACTGATGGAATACTACTGAGATTACTGAATTTTTGAGCATTCCTGGTCACATGACTGACTAAATTCCATTGACCATAGCTTGACTGAGAGTATCATGAAAACATGACACTGGCTCCAGGCACACAGCTAAATTGTTGGGTACAAGTACCCTGAGGACTCGATAGAAGGAAACTAACAAGGCATGACATTCTTTATTACTTGATCAACATTGACAAACCATAATATAATAAGTTGGGGATTTCATTAAGCACATAGTTATCATTAACTTGTACATGATAGGAATGCATATAATAAGTATCATATTTCATATTCCAACATCATGAGTATTCCAACAAACATCTACATTGCACATCAATATCATGGGAGTTATTTGAACATAAGGGTTAAATATGAATCCATCGCTTAAGTCACAACTGAGCTATATTACATAATTTCTAGTCTCTTAGGCATTTTATCAAACACCATACATGCACCACTTAAGGCATAGGTGAAATGATCAAATTACACATCACAAACAACATAATTCATGGATTTCAACTTGCATGCTAACATAGTTTCAGGAAAAACACGTAAAGATTCCAACTTGGGAATCGTACAACAAGATAAACATGGTTACAAAATAACCCACAACATAAACATCATAATTTATGATTTGAAATAGGGTTCTTGAGATTTATGGATGAAAGGAATCCATAAATCAACACTATTCTTACCTTAGATGGAAGATTCTCTAAAACTAACGGTGAAATTCTTGAAATTGGATCCCAAATTGGAAAACCCTAAACTTGTTCTTGAGAGTAATGGAGAGAAACCACTATAATTTAGATGAAAAAAAACTAAATTACGTTTTTTGCGGCTTATATAAGAGTGGGAAATTTACCCTTTTACCCTTGAGGATGCATCATTTAATGACTAAAACCTGGGTGCCGATGCTATAAGTGATGCGGTGCGTTGATAGCTATGATGCGATACTCAAAACCTCACGCTATGATTGCGTCAAGCCTCAGAAGTTTAGGCTCTGACAACCTACACAAAAGTTGACCAACGTGATAGGCGACGTGGCGCGTCAAGATCGTGTTGGTCCACTATTTTTGGACTCCAAACATGATCTAAATATGTTACAAAAAATCTGAACTTGTCTGGGAAAACCTACTGACCTTCCTAATCATGAATTATTGAAAATGCAGGTCATTAAAGGACATTAAGATTGCGAGATGATATTGCCAACTTTTGAAGGCCAAAATAGGCTAAGTTTGGGAACTTGGTTAGAATTTTTCTAAGTCTGGGACCCCTTCAAAAACTTAAAGGACTGAATTAAGCTTAGAAGATCTGTAGGGTCTTACACATTCTTATTATAGGTTTGACATATATACAGGTTGGGGAGGCATTAGTTGTGTTAGAAAGGAAAAAAAGAGTGATAGGTTGGCAGATAAACTATATTATTGGGATTATCCCCATATTTTGTAGGCATAAGTTACTTATGGAAGAATGTTCTAAGTGCTCAACTTCAAAGGATACTTAATTTGGTTATGAAGGATATGTTGAGGATAGAGATTATTAAGTGGATTAATTCGGGTATTGTGCATCTAATTTTTTATAGCATAAGGGTTAAGCCAGTATAATGCATCCTTAGGAAGGGGTATTGACAGTTATCCCAAATGACAAAAATAAACTAATTCCTACACGCACAGTTCTTGTGTGTCAAATTTTTATGGACTATAGAAAGTTGAATGAGGCTACTCACAAAAACCATTATCATATTTCCTTTATTGATTTAAGGTTAGACAGGATTTTTTTTCCAAGATTATTATTGTTTTGGAGATAGTTATTTAGGATACAATTTGATATATACTGAACCCAAGGATCAAACAAACACCACCTACACTTGTCCTTATGGTACTTATGCTTTCAAGCGTATGATAGTTGGACTTTGTAAGGTACCAACCATATTTTAGAGATGCATGATGGATATATTTTATGACATAGTTAAGGACTTGGTTGAGGTATTTTTTGATGATATTTAAATACCCTAGGTTATTTTTGAGTTACTGTCTTGGGGTACAATTTGGGGGTATGAGTCATAGGATGTGGTTACAGATCCTATGGACCCAATTCATAACCAAATCAGAAAGTTAATGGCTAAGTTCTATTCTGAATACAAGTTGTTCACTATTAGCCATAAGGACATGTTACGAGTCATGGGATGAAATTGTAGGATGTATATTATTTAATCCATTTAGTTCTATTTTGGCTATGATTGGACCCTATGAGACATAGGTTATCTCTATAAGTGGGTGGATCAAGTCGTAAAGTAGACAGTAAATGGAGGTCCTAGTCACTGTCTTGGTTATGACTTAAAGTAACAAGTTGCAAGGAGTGGTTGCGAGTCAATGGTTGACTCGTAATCAAAGGTGACCTTTTTCCAGCTTTTAAGTTAAGGGCATTCTGTATATTTCCCTTCTTACACAAATTAAAACCACATCTTATAACCCCTTTATGGTTTCACTAGCACTAAAAAACATATTAGAATAACTTCTCAAACACTCTAAAAGGGTCTCTCTATTCCCTCAAGCAAGTCAAGCTAGGGTTTCATCATTTAATCAATTAGGTCTTTCAAGGGTGATTTTTCTCCATACTTCTTAGTGTTTAAGGCATGTTACTCTTCCCTCATTGTCAATTTTGTAAAAGCATATGATTTAAAGTATTGGTCATGAGATATTGATGTTGGGTTTTGAACTATAGGTTGGGGGTTTATAATATAAATGGTTTAAATGCTTTTCTATGATATTTATGAAACTATTGCTCTTAAATTAATGGTTGGTAAATGTATTTAGATGCGTGGGAATGGTGGATGGAAATACGGGTACAAAGGAATCCCCAAATTAAATGGTTTGGTATGGAAATTGGTAACAACCTCAACCCACTTGCGTAACTGATTTTGGTTTATGCATTATTACTTGGTGTGATTTATTTCTTGAAACTAATGTATGGCATTAATGGTTAACTGGTTAAGGAGATTTTTGAAAACCTTGTGGGGTACAAAGGAATCCCCTAAGTATCTTTAATAATGGAGTCTGTGGGATCATGAAAATCTCCTAAGTCTTGGCTTAATTACATTGTGGGAAAGATATAGTCGGTATGACAATACCACTTACTAATGCCTTAATAATCGACTCCTTGAATTGGTCGTTTAGTTATGTGTTAAATGTTTTTATACGGCAATAATGGGGGTTGTAATAGCTAGCCGTAAAGGTGTGAGTCCAAAAGGTTGACACTGGAAACTCATGTTTGCCGACATGAAGATTGTTCTTGATGACCATGTGCTTGTGGAGTACAAGGTAATCCCCCAAGCATATATACGCAAATATATATCATAGAGAGAGAAGGGTACAAAGGAATCCCTAGCCACCTATAGTATCTTCGATGCATATGGTAAACACGCACTGGGACCCATCTAGGGGGTAACACTAGATATATATAGCCCATAGGTGTACTGTGATGGTAACCCTACATAACCCAGGTTAAGGTTTTAATGTGCATGCTAAACTTATTCCCTATCCTAGAATGGTATATATATATATATACATGTATTTGTATATGGTTATTTGTGTTGGTTTGACTTGGTTTTGAATTGATGGCATTACCTTATCTTTATCCCTGAGTTATATTCTAGCATTCACCCTGCTAACCATCTTCGGATGTTGTATCCCCACGCAATATAGGAACCGGCCATACTTCCACATCTTTTGCTCAGTGACTAGTTTATTCGGGGATAGCTTTTGAGTCAAACTAAAGTGGTGAGATTCCATACTTCAGAAGACCCCATTTTATGCTATAGATTTCTTTATGTCTTTACTATTCCTTTTGGTTTTAGTTTTTGCTTTTATCGGGGGCATGTCCCCACTGAATTTTATTTGGTTTTGATTAGAGGCTTTGTTGGACTACTATGGACATGGGCGGTATTGGTTGGTTGTATGGTTGTTGGTGGTTGGTTTAAGTTATAGACTGATTATAATATCTTTAAATTGATATTCCTTATCTTGTTATATATTTGGAATTTATCTGACTGGGGGTGTAAGGTGGTTAATTATTTGGGTATTGGGGGTGATCTCTGGTCCTGGTTGGACTTGAGATACCCGACATAGACATGCCCTAGTTTGGATCGTGTCATGATAGTATCAGGGTGCTAGATTCATTGTCAATTGGGTGTCCACAAAGTCGTGTTGAGTAGAGTCTATTTTATGGATGTGTAGCGCGCCACACTTATAAGGGAGATGCTACGAGACATTTAGGAATGTTTCCATTTCTTGTTGTTCTATTTTTCATGCTATAGAGTTGACACGACCCACCCTGAGGCCTTGTCGTAATAGATATCCCAAGTCCGTCTAGGACTGGAGACCACCGTCGTTTCCCAACCCAACCTCCCGTCACCTACCCTGAGTTGGTTGAATTCTGAGCATGTAATAAAATAGTGTAATAGCTCACGTCAAGACTCTTGGAATAGATCACAACCATGATATACCCAACCAAGTCCAACCATCTCGTATCAATTATCCAACCATACCAAACAAGGTCCATAAACCAGGCCATAACCAAGGATGTTCAAAAACATAATATAATTAATCCTGAAATAAAATATGATGGAATGTGAGTAATTATGTCCGATAATTCCAGCCTCCCAGCTTATTTCAATGCCAAGGCCAAAACCAATATCGATCCAACATATTCCAACCAATAGAAGTACCACAAATCCTCTAACAAAAAGAGTAATGAAATCTAGTTGGGACATGCGCCAAACCATAGCCAAAACCAATATCCAAAATAAAATAAAAGTGTCTAGACATATCCATAACATGCAATGGAGTCTTCCCGAAGGAAGGAAGCTCACCACTACAGTCTAAATGTTGTCCCTAAGTCAATCACTATGTAAGAGGAGTACAACGCTTCATTCCTACATAGCGTGGGTAAACAGTCACCAGTAGATGGGGTTAGCGAGTA
This sequence comes from Capsicum annuum, assembly GCF_002878395.1. Classification (NCBI taxonomy): domain Eukaryota; kingdom Viridiplantae; phylum Streptophyta; class Magnoliopsida; order Solanales; family Solanaceae; genus Capsicum; species Capsicum annuum. The sequence continues at coordinate 12,710,840 of NC_061118.1, read as the reverse complement.
ACCACTAGCTTGAGCTCAAGTTAAGGATAAAATAATGCCATTTATAAAGCCAGGTAAAACCATCCATACGCACACAACCATACATATATAAATATATATAATTATGCTGGGAAAAGGGATCGGGTTTAGCATGCCTTTAAAATGTTTACCTAGGCTACGTATCTTCGTTGTCCTAAACCACCCACAAGCTATATGGGTTTAGCCCCCCTACTGAAAGGGTCCCAGTGAGTGTCACTACACCACTAGGGAATTATCCGATGAGATGACTAGTACATCCCCAAAATAAAGTGTGAAATCATGTATACGGTCACTAAAACCAACCTCATATTGGCAAATATGAGTTCCTAATTTTGGTCCTCTCTGGACCTCCACCTTTCACGGCTTTGCTACACATCTCGCTATTATTGCCCAATTAAAATTAATTTCCAAATAACCAAACCATTATCCATTTAATAACCAAGGCCATTGATATTGGTATCGTCATACCAACCCTTACTTGCAAGTATCATCCATAGCCAACAATATATAGGTTTAAGGGGACTTTTAAGTTCCCTTCCATTTACCATATTAAACCACTTGAGAGACTTCCATGTTCCCCACAATTATAACCAGTTAGCCTTTATCCTTTCCAAACCATTTAAACAATGAATAATTCATTTACCAAGTTTTAAAACATGCAAGAGTTCCATTAAAAAAATCAATGCAATGAACATTTAAGTATTTTGTCAAACACATTAGGGGCATAAGATGACCAAAATCAATTCCAATTACCAATAAACTATTCCCATGAAATCCAATTATCCAAAACCACTACTAATGCATGTAAAATCATAATTGAAACCATGGGAAACCACAACCAACGATTTAATATCAATAACCCTCAAATCATATTTCAAAATCCAAAATTATAGAATCAATGAAATCATGAAAACATTCATAAAAACCATGCCTTTAGTTAGAATTAACTATTAAGGAAGAGAACATGCCTTAATCTAAGATGATGAAAGAAGGAAATTACCAAGACAAGACCCAAAATTGATCGTTTAGTTGAAACCTAGCTCCCCTTGCCCAAAAGCTCTTGAGAGAATTATGGAGTGTTTAGGAAGAGTTTGTAGGTGTTAATGAATAAAATAATAGGGTAAATAATCTCCCAAGTCGGTTAGGAGTTGTGGGACCCTATTATGATAAGTAGGGAAATATCCAAATACCCCCACTTAAGTTGTACCAAAATCCCATCATAGGGACACGACTGACCCTCATGAGTTATACCCTTCTAATACGATCAGCATCAACCATTTGTAACTTGGCTTCAACCTTTGGGTCGAACACTAGCTAGTATACAAATCATCCAACCTAGTTGTAACCACAACATACGATCTGTATCCATGACTTGTATCCCTGGAAGAATAAAATACCTAGAGGATTAAACATTATCAACCATACGAGTCCCTTGTCTGATTCATTCCCTGCCTTACAGCTCATAGTGAGACACTCATACTCAGATCCAACCTAAGTAACCAAGTCTAAGATTAATTTAAGGAACTAAACGAACTTTTACCACCAATATGACTCGTACCGCTAAATCATGCCCATTCTAGTAACCAAAATCCATCTCACCAACCAACATTGGTCAGTATACGACTGGACCACCATCTATACCCTAAAATACAGCTTGTACCCATGAGTCATATTGGGTCTAGGGGATAGAATTTCTAAGGTCTAGAATCTAAGGTTTTTCAAAAGTCTAGGGTTTTGAACTCTCTTCTAAATCTACTTTTGTTCGCCTTTCAGATTATGCCCTCCTGATGATTTGAAGCCCATGGAAATTCATTTGTCCCACTTGAGGACAACGTGGATAAATATCGTCTAAATTATGGGGTACAAACCCAATCAATGGTCGCTACTTTTGATATCCCCCATGGAGTTCCATTGGTCTCCACTGACCCTACTCCAAAAGGTGACACTCAAAGTCGAACACCTTAATGAGATGTTATCAATGCTGAGTTTTGATGTTGTATTCATCTGTTAACCTAGATAGTGTCCTTTTCTCATGCCATTCCGGTCCTATTGGCGTGAGAAGGAATAAGGCGAAGGCGAGAAATAGGAATAGCAAGAAGTCTTAATATTCAGACAGGGGGAGAGATCAGAGAAATAGTGATAAAGGTGGTTGACAGTAGTCTGATCAAGATAATGTGGAGAGTTCCCATGAGGTTTTCAACGTACCATATACTCATTCTTCAGGTGAATATCATTTTTGGGATAGTGGAGCTCATTCATCCTCACTCTATCCTCTTTATCAATTTTATGGTTGATTGCACTGCAATAATTTTTATAAAGAGAGTAATCAGTATTTTAGTTGTGGTCGGTTGGGTCACATATATTGAGAGTGTTCACAAAGATTGCCACTAGGTAAAATAGTACACTAGTTGCCACTTCTCTAAATCCTGCACCGAAGGGTGCAGCTTCAAGCTCCGACACTAGCCAGGACCGCCACTATGCTCTGACCATCCTTCTAGAGTCTGAGGCATCTCCTGATGTCATTGCTGGTATGTTGAAAATCTATTCCTGTAATGTGTGTTATTTCCTTAATTTAGGGTCCACTCTTTCTTACGTGACCCATTTATGGCTGTGCATTTTAGTTTTGGTCTCAAGTGTATTTCAGGCCTCTTTTGTGTTTTGTAAGACACTGTAAAGTTTCCTCATTGTCAAAGCCTTTGAAGCAAGTTAAAAAAAAGCTTAACACTTAGAATTTTAGCCAAGTGTTCAAACACTTAGTTCATTTTTGTTCCCTTGATCTTTGATGAATTATTTTGCGACCTTCCTAATCTTCGTTTCTTGATTTTGTTGTTATGTTGCGATGGGGAAAGGTCGTAAGGTATCTCAGGTGAGTTTCAAAATTTTTATAACCTATTTAGGGCACGTTTGGGGTGCCAAACCAGTAGCTAAAGGCTATTAAGGGGCACCGCCCAACTTAGCTAAGGCTCTGGGCAAGTCGCCTCCCACCTTAGCAAAGGCTCTGGGCAAGGCGCCGCCCAGGCCATAGCCTTTGTGCCCTGTTTTCAAATTTTTTTTTCGTCTCATTAAGGGTAAAGTAGGTAGTTTTTCCACTCCTTTGTCCTCCTTAGCATAAGATTACACCCTAAAATTACTATATTATTCACACTTTCATCAAAAACCACCAAGAACATAGCTTAGGGTTTCTTCACAAACTTCAAGAGAACTCAAAAGTTAACCATCAATTTTCAAAAAAAATTTGAGAATTGGATTCCCTATTCCGAGGGCTACAAGAGGCACCCATTAATTTCAAGAATATCAACACAAAGTCAAGAACTCACTCAAATTTTTAATTTCAATGTATGTGGGGTTTGAACAAGAACACTCTTTCATTCTTGTGCCCAAAAGTTTTAGATTTTTTTAAAGAACTTCATATTTCAAAGATGAATTCGTATTATTTTGCTATATTTCAAGTTTATGAGATTATGGAATTGTTCAAGTATTTAATTTCTTGATTATTTCATTCAATTATGATCCAAATTGAGAGTTCATGATATAAATTGCACATTCCTATATTGATATCATATTTCCAAGAATTTCCAAGAGTTATTGTCATGAGTTGAACTTTATTGTGAAATTGTGAGTCTTTGAGGATGAATTATTGATACTCCAAGAAGTATACTCATATTTCCATGTTGTTGGCATTTTAAAACTTTGATGTAAAGTGTATCAAGATTTAAAGAAAAGAATTGAGTTTTGATCCTAAGCTTAGAAAGAAATCTACTTGATTTGTTTCATTTGAGATAAACGGGAAGCATATGGGATCCCATTACATATTGTTGAGTTATTTGAGGTGGATTTTCTTAAAGTTCTAAGCTAATTAAAGGAGTAGTATTTAGCACCGAGTTGGTCATGATTTTGAGGTCTCATGCCCCAGAACTACGTGCCCCCATAGGTTTCTAATTTATCCCAAGTGGTTTAAGCTAGTGATCATAAAAGTTAAAGGTTCTAATCTGAAGGCAAGGATATAACAACTCTCCCTAATCTGAAGTCTCAAGTCTTAAAGTTCCTAAAGTATCAAGTTCTTGAGTTTTAAAGAAGTTTTACGATCCTTAAGCTAAAAGTATAAGTTTGAAGGTATATTGATTTTAAAGGCTATGACCCTATGATTCCTAAAGTTTTTAAGTGTAATGATTATTAAGTTCCCAAGAAGTTTATAGCTTTCATGAGATTATAGCTTATGTCCTGAAAGTTGATATTTTAAGACTTCACGTAATTTACATGTTGAGAACAAAGAAAGAATACAGATCCAGAATAAAGTGAAATGATTCACTTGATTTCTATTATCTATTTCCAAACCACAACTTATGAGAATTTTATTCAAGGTATGTGAGTCATCTATTATAGCATGCATGTTTTCTATTAATACTTGTGATACTGATTACTTATTTACATAAACCCCTACATGCTTAGTACTTTCCCAAAGTACTGATTCACATATACGTCTGTGTGCTACATTGTCTCATAATGTAGGTTCAGGTCCCAGCCCCGTCAGTGATCCCCGAGTGCCTTTATCCATATCTCCACAGTGGTGAGTCCTCATGGTTCAAGGACCAGTTATCTTCAGATATTCAATTTATCTAGTAGTTATACATTTCTTTTCAATGGAGTATGAGTCAGTTGGGGACCTGTCCCAATGGCTCTCTAGTTCTTGAGTAGTAGAGGCTTTATCAAACTAGTTGTCAGATTGTTAGTATATCAAGATTTCCAGTATTATGGTTTTTTGGACAAAGTATTTTCATAGTATTTCTTATGATTTGATATAAAAGTGCCCGTGATATGCCGATTTCATCTATAAGCAAGTTATTATGTGAAGTAGCAGGCTCAAAGGGTTAGCTTGGTGCCACTTTTAGCCTTAAGAACCGTGTGATGCTTTGGAACCCATTTTTGGGGCATTACAAACTTGGTATTAGAGCCTAAGGTTTAAGGAGTCCTAGGGAGTCTGAGAAGCTACGTTAAATAGAGTCTTTATCATCGGTATATAGTGCACCACATCTATGAGCAAGGGGCTATGAAATGTTTAGGAAAAAGTCATTTATTTCTTTCAGAGTCTATCGTGCTTAAAGATGTCTCTCGTAACTATTAATTCGTGGTCTCATATTTTAGAAAATGCCTCCTCATCGAGCCAGCAGAAATAACAATGATCAGCAACTGCAGCCTGCTGATCCTTTGAATAACAATATATCCCCTGCTGAGTTTTGAGTAGCTTTCCAGGCGCTAGCCCTAGCAGTCATTGTGAATTTTTATGCCAATAACCAGGCCATATCTCCACAGTAGTAGGGAGGTTATTTTCCTGCCACTAGGATTTGTGATTTCATCAGGATGAATCCGCTAGAGTTTTATGGGTCCAAGGCAGGTGAGGACCCACAATTATATCTTGAAGTGGTTATAAAGATCACGCAGGTGATGCATATATCTGAGGAAGAAACTGTAGAGTTGGCTTCTTATAGGTTGAAGGACTTTACTTATGACTAGGTTGTTATATACAAAAAAAGTAGAGGAGAAGATGATGCCCCTATTACTTGACAGGCGTTCTAAGATGCGTTCTTGGATAAGGTATTTCTATTAGAGATAAAAGAGGCAAAAGTAAAAGAGTTTATGAACTTAAGGACGGGCTCCATGACTGTTAAGGAGTACTGCCTGAAGTTCAACCAGTTAGCAAAATATGCTCCTAACTTGATTGCTGCCGCCCGTCTTGCATGAGCAAGTTCGTGACATGTGTTTTTGGTTTGGTGTTAAAATAGTAGAGGACAGCTATGTTAAACAGGGATATGGATCTATCCATATTAATGATACATGCATAATAGATAGAGAAAGATAAAATAAGGAAAAGAGATAGGGTTAGGGGAAACAAGAGAGCTATATTCGAACAACATGAGTATGGTCAGGCTAGGTCCCATGGAGGGAACCACCCTCAGTTCTAGAGTTATTCATCTATGCCAGCACCTTCACCCGCTAGTGCTCCTGTACCTAGAGGTAGGCAGGAGTAAGGGAACAAGCCTGCTATGTCTATATTCCAAAATAGTGTGAGTAATAGGCCTAATTTTCCTTCTTGTGCTAAGTATAGTAGAACCCATCATGGTGAGTGTTTGGCTGAGTAGAGAGGATGTTTTGAATATGGAAAGATAGTCCATAGACTTAGAGAGTGCCCACAAACCAAATAGGGGAGAAGAGATACCCAACCACAGGCGCAGGCCACCAGTGCACCAGCTCCCGCGGCCTATCAGCTCCTTCATAGGGCATTTCTTCTAGTACTGCTGGCGGTCAGTACCAAAATAAATTATATGCCTTACCTTCCCATCATGAGTAGGAGGATTCTCCCAACGTTGTTACTGGTCTGCTCCGCGTATTTCACTTTGATGTTTATGTGTTGTTGGACCCCGGGTTAAGTTTTTCTTATGTGACACCATTGGTTGCTGCGAATTTTGAAATGAGTCCTAAAATTATCCCTGAGCCTATTTTAGTTTCTACTGCAGTAAGTGAGTCCGTTGTTGCTAGGCAAGTGTATAAAAAGTATCCTATTATTATCCTTCATAGAGTCATATTTGCTGATCTGATAGAGTTGGATATGGTTGATTTTTATCTCATTATGGGTATGGATTGGCTTCACTCTTGTTATGCATCTATAGACTGTTATACTCGTGTAGTTAAGTTTTAGTTTCCTGATGAGCCAGTCTTTGAGTGGTCCATAAGCTTAGTATCTCCCAAAAGTCATTTTATTTCTTATCTTAAAGCCAGAAATCTTATATCCAAAGGTTGCATTTATTATTTAGACCGAGATAAAGACATTAAGTCTGAGATTTCCACAATTCAGTTAGTCAATATTGTTAATGAGTTTCTTGATTTTTTTTGGAAGATCTTCCTGGGGTACCTCCCGATAGAGATAGAATTTGGGATTGATCTTCTTCTCGACACTCAGCCTATTTCTATTCCTCCCTATCGTATAGCACCGGCAGATCTTAAGGAGTTGAAATAACAACTCAAAGATCTTTTAGACAAAGGTTTCATAAGGCCCAGTATATCTCTTTGGGGCACACCCATCCATTCATGTAGAAGAAATACGGTTCTTTGCATATGTGCATTAACTATCATCAGCTTAATAAAGTCACAGTCAAGAACAAGTACCCTCTTCCTAGAATTGACGACCTATTTTACCAACTCCAGGGTGTAAGTTATTTCTCTAAGATAGACCTTAGATCTGGCTATCACCAACTCAAATTTAAGGGAGTGTGACATCTCGAAGATAGCCTTTAGGACCCGTTATGGTCACTTTGAGTTTCTTGTTATGTTTTTCGGACTAACCAATGCTCCCACAGCCTTCATAGACCTCATGAATCAAATTTTCAAGTAGTATCTTGATATGTTTGTCATTATTTTTATAGATGATATTCTTGCATATTCCTGAAGTGATTTTGACCATGCAGATCATCTTAGAATTGTCTTGGAAACTCTTAGAGATCACTAGTTGTTCACAAAATTTAGCAAGTGTGAGTTCTGTCTAAGGTCCATAGCTTTTCTGGGTCATATTATTTCAGCCAAAGGCATTAGAGTTGATCCCTAAAAGACAGAAGCTGTAAGAATTGGCCTAGACCTATATCTTCATCTGACATTAGGAGTTTCTTCAGTCTAGATAGCTATTACCGTCATTTTGTTGAGGGTTTCTTTTCTAATGCATCTCCCATGACCCGATTGACCCAAAATAAAGTTAAGCTCCTTTGGTCAGATTCCTATGAGAAGAGTTTTTAGGAGTCGAAGACTCAACTCACCTCATCTTTTGTGTTGAATTTTCCTAATGGTGTTGATAGTTTTGTGGTGTATCATGATTCTTCTAGAGTTGGCTTGGGTTGTGTGTTGATGAAGAGAGGTGAGGTTATAGTCTATGCCTCTAGATAGTTAAAAATGCATAAAAAGAATTACCCAACCCATGATCTTGAATTAGTTGTTGTGGTCTTTACTTTCAAAATTTGGAGACACTATTTGTATGGTGTTCATATTGATGTATTTACTAATCACAAAATCCTGCAGTATGTGTTTTCTCAAAGGGAGTTGAATCTTAGGCATAGACGATGCTTAGATTTGCTAAAATATTATGATATAAGTGTGTTGTATCATCCGAGCAAGGCCAATATAGTGGCAGACGCCCTTAGCAGGTTGTCTATGGGTAGTGTTGCTCATGTAGAGAAGGGTAAAGAAGAGTTAGCTCATGATGTGCATCATTTGGCAAGATAGGGGGTTAGACTACTTGATTCCACTGAGGGGAATGTCTTGGTGTAGAGTAGTTCTGAATCCTCTTTAGTTTCAGAAGTGAAGGAGAAGCAAGATTTAGATGCTAGTTTTGTCAGAATGAAGGAGTCAGTTAAGGACCAAAGAGTAGAGGTTTTCTCACAAGGGAAAGATAGTGTGTTAAGATTGCAAGGTAGATTGTGTGTTCCTGGTGTTGATAATCTGAGATAGAGGATCATGGTAGAGGCAAATGGCGCATGATATTCTATTCATCCTGGTGCTACCAAGATGTACCATGACTTGCGAAAAATCTATTGATGGAGTGGTATGAAGAAGGATATAGAGGAGTTTGTGTCAAAGTGTGAAACTTGCCAGTAGGTTAAGATAAAGCATCAAAGGCCTGGTGGTGTGATGCAAGAGTTTATTATCCCCACTTGGAAGTGGGACGAGATAAGTATGGACTTTATGACTGGTTTACCTCTTTCGCGCCGTCATCATGATTCTATTTGGGTGATTGTAGATAGGCTGACTAAGTTAGCACATTTCTTACCTATGCACACATCTTATGCAGCTAAGGACTATGCTAGATTGTATATTCAGGAGTTAGTAAGATTGTATGGAGTTCCCTTGTCTATTATTTTAGATAGAGGTACTCATTTCACTTCATAGTTTTAGAGAGCTTTTCAGATGGGTCTTGGTACCCAAGTGCATTTGAATTTTGCTTTTCATCCACAGATAGATGGTCAGGCTGAGAGAACCTTCCAAACTTTAGAAGATATGTTGAGAACATATGCTCTTGATTTCAAAGGTAGGTTGGATAAGCATCTACCATTGATTGAGTTTGCTTATAACAATAATTATCACCCTAGCATCCGAATGGCACCATTTGAGGCTTTGTATGGTAGAAGGTGTAGGTCACCCATAGGTTGGTTTTAAGTGGGTGAAGCTACTGTAGTTAGACTTGTTGCAGTGTTTGAGACTATGGAGAAGGTAAAGTTGATTAGATAAAGGTTGAAGACAGCTCAGAGTTTTCAAAATTCATATGCAGATGTGAGGAGAAGAGACCTTAAGTTTGAAGTTAATGATTTGGTGTATATAAAAATTTCACCCATGAAAGGGGTGAAAAGGTTTAGGAAAAATGAGAAGCTTTGTACCCGGTATGTTGTCCCTTACAGAGTTCTTAACCGTGTTGGGAAAGTAGCTTATGAAGTAGAGTTGCCTACAGAACTGTCAGTTGTTCATCCTATCTTCCATGTCTCTATGCTTAAGAAGTGTATTGGTAATTCTGTTGTTATAGATCCTTCAGGAAGCACTGATATTCGGGACAGTCTTTCTTTTGATAAGGTTCCAGTTGAAATCATATACTACCAAGTCCAGAGATAAAGGAACAAAGAAGTTCCCTTGGTCAAAGTTTTATGGTGAAACTACTCAGTTGAGGGTTCTACTTAGGAAGCAGAAGCAGATATGCAATTCCAGTACCCACAAATCTTCTCCATAAGTTCAGATCAAGTCGAGGGTACTATTCCTTCTTAATTTAGTCTCCTTCTAATCAAAGTTGCAGTTGTATAGCCATTCTTATCATAAGCTTATGTTTTCAATAATTTCTCCGAAGTTTTAGAATGAAGTAAAGTCAGTTTAGCCAAATATTTCAGCTGTGTTTCCTTCATTTTCTCTACGTTCTAAATATATCTATCTACATTCGAGGACGAATATTCTCAAGAAGGAGATATTGTAAGACCCCATAAAGTTTCCTCATTTTCAAAACCTTCAAAGCAAGTTATAAAAAAGCTTAACACTTATAATTTTAGCCAAGTGTTCCAACACTTAGTTCATTTTTGATCCCCTGAACTTTGATGAATTATTGTGCGACCTCCGTTTCTTGATTTTGTTATTGCGTTGCGATGGGGAAAGGTCGTAAGGCATCTTAGGTAAGTTTTAGAATTTTCAAAATCCATTTAGGGCACATTTAGGGTGCCAAACCAGTAGCTAAAGATTATTAAGGGGCATCGCCCAGCTTCGCTAAGCCTCTAGGCAAGGCTCCGCCCACCCTGACCAAATATTCGGTATTATGCACCTTAATTTAGGTAAAATAGCTAAATTGAGGGTTGCTATTATCAAAATAAAAGTGCTCGATGTAAAGTTGGTTTAGAACTTAGTTAAAGGCATTTGGCCCTTAGCTATCAAAGTTATTGTGCACCTTAGTTGGGTACATCAACATAAGTTGAGGGTGGTTGATCCCTTTCAATAAAAAAAATAGAAGTGAATAATGAAGAGTGAAAGTAAGTTGTTTAAAATAGTAGATTGGGGTTTCAAAGATGATAGAGCAAGGAGATTTGAGTATTTATGAGTCACTTCACCTAAAAGTGCATCCTCACCTAGCCTGAAGCCTCATTTCAAGCCTAGAAAAGACCTATTTGATCTTAGCGAATCAACTTTGAGGGTGAGTCATATGGAAAGCGCAAGCCTGTGGGCACTTGGACTATGCTTGTAACTTCTTTGAAAGTGTGAGAACTTAGATTGTGTACACATAATATAATGAGTGGTGGACTTCTTTATTGTGAGGGTAACTTAGTTTTACTTTGGTTTGCTTTTCTCTATGGGATGTAACATCCATGGGTGTGTGCTGAATTATAATCAATGCTGGGTGTAGATCCTGATGTGTTAAATTCATTTGAGTGAAAGATTGTGACAAAATGATTCATTAGTTGGTTGCTTGTTATGATATTGTTAATGTTCACAATTAGGTGCTGAGTTGCTTGAGGAAAAGCAATGATCTTAAGTTAAGGCTGTTGATGTTCTGGCTTTTGACGGAATATTTTGCATCTTTTCTTGGGAGAATAGGATGTTTTCAAACAACCAAGGTTGTATTTGATGTTGGTTTTTAATGTTTCAAGGTAAGGAGTTAGCTGAAGGAAAAGACTTTGGAAAGTGGCAGAAAAGTGCTCCTGACATTTAAAATGATGGACCGTCACACCTTCTATGAACCACCAACCTTACCCTCAAGTCTTAGGCAGAAGCCAAGGTTTTAGATCTCTCAGTGATGGACCAAATGGTGGACCGTTAGATCTGTGATGGACCATCAGATTATCCATCAGTATTATCCAGAACATTGCCTTCTTAAAGACTCAGCGTTGGACCAAATGGTGGACCGTTAGATCTGCAACAAACCACCAGATTGGCCGTCAGTCTTATCTAGAACATTGCCTCCTGAAAGATTCAGCAAAGGACCAAATGGAGGACCATCAGTCTTTCGACAGACCACCAGATTGGCTGTCAGCCTTATCTAGAATGTGCCTATCCAGGATCAGCAGTAACGGAACAAATGGTGGACCGTCAACCCCTCGATGAACCACCAATTTGGCCGTCAGTTTGGACGTGGTTTTTTGAATTAAAATTTTAAATTCTTTTTACCTGGGAACATATAAATACTAGTTTTAGGTTTTATTATGGGAAATCTATCTTTTATTTTCATCTTTTATCAATTTTTCCATCTCTAGAAACTCTTTGTAACCTAGTATTTTGGGAATTATGAAAATTTTGAGGATGTAATCATTCCATCTGTACTGACGATTGAAGAACAAATTCTTGTAACCTTTGTAAGTAAATCTTGAATTAATTTATGAAGAACACAATGATTTCTTCTCTTTCTATTATAGAGAAGTGTGGCTAAGCTCCCCTAGCTAGGGTTATGGGAGCCTTGATGTGACAAGATAAATTGGATTGTGAATCTAGTAGATTCCCACGATTAAATGATATTGCATAAACCCTTCTTCACTTTAATGACTTTTCTTGGTTGCAAACTTGAAAATTGAGCCCAAGTACATCGCTTTTTCGAATGGAAAAGTGTTTGTTGGGAAAAGAAAAGGTTTACAAAATTCTAAAGGCTTTAACCTTTGGATAGAGGGTAGATACCTTAGCCGGATCAACCCATGTGACAAAATAGTTCAACAAATAATATGTGTCTTATGTTTGAAAGAGTTAAGGGATAAAATTACTCATTCAGGTTGAGAAACTAATGGGTAATACCATAGAATTCACTTACTCTTGCAATTAGAATTATTCATAGAGAATTGAAAATAGTTCACAACCCAAGCTGCTTAACTATCTTGGAAACCATAACTCTAGTTTGACTACTTTTATTGAATTACTATTTTTAATACACTCAACAAGTGGATTACTTTCTGTGACTAGCATTTTTATACAATTGATAAATCAAAAACCCCCTTTTTGCTCAGGAACCTTCGATCAATAGTCTAATAACAACTACAATACTTAGTGAACACAGTATTCCCTATGGGATTCGATACCTAACCCAGTTGGGTTCTATATTTGACAACGACCTCTTACACTTTCATAAGGAGGTTATGATTTCGGCGTATCACCTAACTCCAAGAAATAATGATTTCAAACGGTAATCGTCATCTTGTTTCCTGAATATGAATATTTGGTTTACATTATATTACCTATGATATATGCAGTTGTGTTTCTCCTGATGTCTAGTCCTAAGGACTCGTGCTATAGTGTGTTTATGTCAGAATAATCCTCCATTTATAACCTAGGTGGTTGCTATAGAGTACCTCTTGCCTATTGTACCATGTATCATTTTGTGGGTCTCGCCTTGAGTAGTATGACAAATAGGAGTTGTAATTTGGAAGTGACCCCCCTCTTTCTTGATGCCTGTACTCTAGTTCCTTAGTGATGCTTCTTATGCTAGTGTGGTAGTATCTATTAAAGCATAGTGATATTTTGTATAAGGGAGTAGATATCCTTATTGTGAAATTTTAGGAAGACTACTAGGGATAAATTTATAGGTGTAGATGGGAGAAGGGAATGAATTTTGTTATACAAAATAGTTAAGGGGAAAGGTATGGTGAAAACCTTTGTGATGGTGATTTAGGGTGCCATTTTTGGTTAGGGAGAAGGAGTTCAGTGGGGAACTGGAGGGGACATAAAGTCTGACTACCCATTCTTGCTCTCCATTCTGGATAATTGTGCTTAAAGTATATGTTTATTCGTAACATCTTTTATTTTCTCACTTTGTTAAAAGGAAGTATGGTTGTACATTTTTGGTAAATCATGCTAATAAATTCCTTGTCCCATCATTTGAGGAAGAATAATCCTAAGGGGGGAGTATGAAATTCCCTGGGTTTTTGGTCCTTGAAATTTTCTTGAGCTTAGGGCTCACTCCCTTGTTATGACTCACCCTACAATTCATAAGGTGTCTTGACGGGTTATGTGACCCTAGTAATACGGTGTCCAGTGGATGGGTTTTGAGTTACTTTCTTGGGTAAGACTTGGGGTTTGAGTCCTATGGTGTAGTTATGGGTCCTAGGGACCCAAGTCATAACCAAATTAGAAAGTTAGTGGCTAATTTCTGCTTTTAGTACGAGCAACTCGCTATGAGTCGCAAGGACATATTACGAGTCATGGGATGAAATCGTAGGATGTTTAGTATTTAACCCATTAGGGTTTTTTGTCAGCTAGAACTGGACCTTATGAGTCATAGGGTCTCATTACGAGTGGTTGGTTGAGTTGTAAGGTCGATAGTACATGGGGTCCTAGTCACTGTCTTAGTTACGACTCAAGGTGATGAGTTGTAAGAAGTGGTTATGAGTCAATAGTTGACTCGTAATCAAAGTCGACCCTTTTCAATCTTTTAAGTTAAGGGCATTCTAGAAATTTGCCCTCTTACAGAAATTAAAAACCACGTCTTATAAACCCTTTATGGTTTAATTAGCACTAAAAGACACATCAGAGTAACTTCTCAAACACTCCAAAAGGTTGTCTATATTTCCTCAAGCAAGTCAAGCTAGGGTTTCATCAAGTTAATTAATTAGGGCTATCAAGGGCAATTGATCTCCGTACTTATTGGTGTTTAAGGCATATTAATCTTCCCTCATTGTCAATTTTGTGAGTGTGTATAATTTAAAGTATTGTTCATGAGATATTGATGTTGGGTTTCGAATTATGGGTTGGTGGTTTTTAATATAACTGGTTTAAATAATTTTCATGATATCTATGAAACTATTGTTCAAAAATTAATAGTTGGTAAATGTATTAAGGTGCATGGGAATGGTGGATGGAAATAGGGGTACAAAAGAATCTCCAAATTAAATGGTTTGGTATGGGGATTGGTAACAATCTTAACCCACTTGCATAATAGATTTTTGGTTATGCATTATTACTTGGTTTGGTTTGTTTCTTGAAACTAATGCATGGAATAAATAATTAACTGATTAAGGATGGTTTTAAAAACCTTTTGGGGTACGCGGGAAGCCCCCAAGTGATTTTATAATGAAAACCTTATGGGGTACACAGGAATCTCCCAAGTGTCTAAATATTAGAATTTGTGGGGTACATGGGAATCCCCTAAGTCTTTGCTTAATGAAATAGCTTGCAAACTATAGTTGGTATGACGATACACTTTAATAATTCCTTAATAATTAACTCCTGGAATTGGTGGTTTGCTTATGTGTTAAATATTTTAATTGCACAAAAATAGGGGTTATGATAGATTGTCGTGAAGGTGTGAGTCTAAAAATGCGGATGAGCGTATCCTAAATTTCTACAAACTATGAGCCACTGTAGCTCAAGTTTTTTTTCTAAATATGGATGAAGTTTAGTGATCACTTAGGTTAAGGTTTTATTTCAATGGCAAGGGTAGAATAGCTATCCCTAATATGGGTAAGATGTTGTACTCCATGGTAGCTAACTTGGTGTATGTCGGTTAGAAGAAACTCCTAAAAGAAAGAATAAAAAGTAAATCTTCTAAAAACTAAGTGTTATAGCTCACAAAGTTATTTGTATGCTTCATTACTCATGTTTATGATCTTGCAGCCTTTTGTTTTATTCAAGCTCAAGGTGAGTCATTTATACTTAGCATGCATTATTTGAAAGTTTATATGAATATTCAGTTATTGTTTTACATATGCATTTACCCCCTACATACTCAATATATTCCATAGGAATGACCAACATATATGTCTATGTGCTACATTATCTTATATTGTAGGTTTCGATTCTCATTTATAGTAGTACAATTGACTACGGGCATCATCACCTACATCATGACTTTTAGTGAGTCCTCATAGTATGAGGACCCTTTTTCTTTGGTATCTAATTCATCATTGAAAATGTTTTAGTTTTGTCAATTCTAGTTATCTTTGGGTCAGCTGGGGTCTATCCCAGTGTCTCTCTATTCAGTAGTAGAGTCTTGTTAGACGATTTATATTTTATGTTCAAAGTGTTGGTTTAAGACTTCTAAGTTAAAGACTCATTTTAATGATATAAAATCGTTTACCTTCAGTTCCTATTTATGTTAGTTCATTTTTTATATAAGTTTCCAGTTATGTAAGCATTATTGGTTAGCTTAGGACTATTCTAGTCTTGAGCACCATATAATGACCAGGGGTACTTCAGTGGCATTACAAACTTAGTATCAGAGCCTACGATTTTGAAGAGTCCTAGGGAGTCAGACAAGCTGTATTACGCTGAATCTTGATCAAGTATGTGAAGCGCGCCATATTTATAAGCAAGAGGTTAGAAGACGAGTTAGGAATCATCATTTCTTGAATGATCTATTATGCTTATAGTTGTCTCTATCTTTCTTAACTTATGCTTATATGTTATAGAATATGCCTCCTTACTGAGTTGATGCCTGCAGGAATGATGATTAACCACCACTACATGCAGACCCTTAGAATGAGAATGTCTCTCATAAAGAATTTTGGGCTACCTTTTAAGCGTTAGCCCAAACCTGTGAATGCTAATGTTCAGTGCAACAATAGACAGCGGTTTCACTTCAGCGTAATGGTAATTTAGCTACACCCAAGATTCGGGACACCATGAGGATGAATCCTCCTGAGTTCTATGGGTCAAATATGGATGAGGATCCTTAACTCTTTATTGATGAGATAAGAAAGATTACTCAAATTATGCATTTTGTGAAGAGGAAAGCGTAGAGTCTGCATCCTATAGGTTGAAGGATGTTGCTTATGATAGGGAGGTAAGAATGCAGCTCCTGTGAGTTAGCAGGTGTTTTAGAATGCTTTTCTAGATAGGTTCTTTACACGTGAGATGAGAGAAGCTAAGGTGGTGGAGTTTATGAACTTGAGGTAGGGCTCTATGACAGTAAAGTAGTACTTCCTTATGTTCACTCAATTGTCTAAGTATACTCTCGAGTTGTTATCAGACTCTAGAGCTCGTATGAGTAAGTTTGTTACTGGGTGTCTGATTTAGTGGTTATGAGTGTAGGAAAGCCATATTGACTGGCGATATGGATAATACTCAGTTGATGACTCGTGCTAAATAAATTGAGGCAGAAAAGTTGAGGGAAAGAGAGAAGAGAAAAAAAAGCTAGGACTGGAAAGTTTAAGTATAGTCGGCCATGGTATGAAGGGGGAAGCCATTCATAGTTTTAGGTTTATTAATCAATCCTATTCCATCTTTAGTCAGTGCCCTTACACCCAGGATTAGGAAAGAGCTGTGGGGTAGGACTTTGAATTTTAGGTCTCAAAATAATGTTGTTGGAAGGCCTAATTACCCAACATGTGCAAAGTGTGGCAGAACCTATTTGGGAGAGTGTTTGATGGGGAAAAGGGGTTATATGGTTGTGGCAAGTTGGGACACAGGATCAATGAGTGTTAGTATGATAAGCAGGGAAGAAGAGATATTCATACTCAGACTCAATTACTAATGTATCCGCTCAGCCAAGTCTCCCAGTTCTTCAATAGGGCGTATCTTCTTGAACCAATGGCGGTCAGTGCCAAAAATAGTTCTATCCTTTACCATCCCATCAGGAGTAGGAGAGTTTGCCAAATGTTTTCATTGGTATGCTTCATACCTTTAACCTTTATGTATGTGTGTTTCTAGACTCGGGATCAAATCTTTCTTATGTAACTCCATTAGTTGTGGTAAATTTGGGGGTAGTCCTAAAAATATCTCTAAGTCATTCTTAGATTTCTCCTCAGTGGGTGAGCCAGTTATTGTAAGACGATCCTATAAGAAGTGTCCTATCACTGTACTCTATAAGATCAAACTAGCGGATCTAACAGAGTTAGAGATAGTAGTTTTTGATGTTATTCTAGGCAAGGATTGGCTCCATTCATGTTTTGCATCAATAGATAGTCGCATCAATATGGTAAGTTTCAATTTTCTGATAAGGTAGTTTTTGAGTGGAAGGACAATTCTGTGTCTCCCAAAGGTTGTTTCATCTCTTATCTCAAGGCTAGAAATTTTATATCAAAGAGGTGTATATATCATTTAGTTTAAGTCAAAGATACTAAGTCTGAAGCCCAAACAGTTCAATCAGTCCGTGTAGTCAATGATTTTTCAGAGGTTTTCCCCGTATATCTGCCAGTGATACTTCTATGTAGAGAAATAGATTTTGATATTGATCTTATTCCTGACACTCATCCCAACTATATCCCTCCATATCGTGTGGATTTGGTTGAGCTTAAAGATTTAAAAGCGTAGCTTAAAGACTTCTTAGATAAAGGTTTCATAAAACCCACTGTCTCTCTGTGGGATACTCTAGTCCTTTTTGTGTGCAAGAATAATGGTACTCTCAGAATGTGCATAGAATATAGACAGTTAAACAAGGTTACCATCAAGAAAAAGTACCCTATTCCCAGAATTTATGATTTATTTGATCAACTTCAACATGCCTTGTAGTTCTCTAAGATTTTCCTTAGGTTAGGAGACCATCAATTGAAAGTTAGGGGGCAAGACATTCCAAAAACAACTTTCTGAACGAGTTATGGCCATTTTGAGTTCGTGGTTATGATATTTGGACTAATAAATGCTCCTGGAGCTTTCATTGATTTGATGAATTAGGTCTTCAAGTAGTATATGAATATGTTTTCATTATTTTTATAGATGACATACTGGTGTATTCAAAGAGAGAGAAAGAGCATACAGACTATTTGAGAATAGTGTTACA
>NC_061118.1:12658786-12689623 GCF_002878395.1 Capsicum annuum | reverse complement strand
TTTTTATCTATAGTGCTATGTATCACCAAATTTCAAGACGACCTTGTTAACAAAGAATTTTTACTTAGGGTAGACTGCAAGTCTGCTAAAGAAATTTTACAAAAGGATGTTAAAAACCTTGTTTCAAAACAAATATTTGCTAGGTGGCAAGCTCTCCTATCTAGCTTCGATTTTCAAATTGAATTTATTAAATGAGAAAATAATTCCCTTCCGGATTTCCTAACAAGAGAATTTTTACAGGGCCACAATGAGACCCACGACGCTGGGAAAAATCTCAGTCAACACCAGTCGTCCAGATCAAACTAAAATGGCTAGACCATTTGATTTTCCACCCACAGCATCAGCTCCCTTGAGGCCATCAGTCCCACAGAGGCCTGAACTAAAGACGGAACTACATTCACCGTTCCATAATAAGTATGCGGCTTTGGTGGAATTTCCAAAGCTTCCTCCACCGATGCCATCTAAATTGGTGGACCTTAGGACTAACAAACCCTTTGATAAAGGGACATCTTCCAGCTCATTGGTACAGTCCAAACAAAGTTATGCCATGAAAGCTCCAGAATCTTTTACATAGGTCGTGGATCCTGCAATAACTAAATCAGCACCTACTCCTCCCACCAAAGAGGAATTCAAATTCATTACCACTCAGGTAATGCCTATTATCGCCTTGGATAAAGAGTATGAGGGATATCCTCTCGAACAACTCATTAAACCAGTCTACAACAACAAAAATTTTGTGGATACCGAAAGTCCACTTAAGACCCGGAGATTTTATGAAGCTATTTTGGTAGACACGAATTCTATCAAAGTCGAGCATCCAATGAATGAAAGGAATTCGGAGTTTATTGATTATTCGAGATTTACCATCAAAAGGGTATTCAGATGTGCTGCCTGAGCAAATTTATCCTTTTCTTATTAGAAAAGTAGATTCTTCTGATTGTTGTCTAAAGCTGGTAGGGTCTTATAAGATTCCCTACTAGGAATAGTAGAATGTCTCTTCAAAAAGTAATTCCGGTTCTTTGAACCTCTACCTTTCGAAGGGGTCGCTTCTTTATTCTTAGTAGGGGTCCATATAGGCCCTAGCAATTCCTTTGGGATTTAACATATCCCCGTTGTTGTCACTGCTTCCAGTGGAAGAGGCTTCTTCTAGAAGCTGGAGGGCTTTCCATATCCTGTAAAGGCTTTTTTAATCTTTCTCTAAGTGCCTGTTTATCTTGAGAGACACTTGATGAGGATGCTATTTTTCTTCCTTTGTCAGGGGTTTTTGGAGCTACTGGCTTTAGGGTCCAGCCTTTAACCTTTATTTCTTTTGATAGATATTTAATTCTATCTTGCTCTCCTTTAGCAAAGTTCCAGGAGATGATGTAAGATACTCTCTTCTTAATGAAGAATTTGCACATTTGGATGTGCTTGGGAAGGGTTACGCATCCTTCTTTTGCGCAAAACTCTGAGAAATGGTTAAGAAATTGCTGAGGGAGGATTTCTTTGATTCCTCCAAAGTATACCCACCATTCGTAAAACCATCTGGGTATAATGGCTTCTACCATAGCAGGACAATATTTAACAAACCAGGTATGTCCTGGTCGAACATAAAGGAAATTGAACCAGGCAGACTTGTAGTCATACCAATTGTATGTTTGGGGCCTATGTGGCATGGATAGGGCAGTGGGAGTATGTAGATGATCTGCAAACCAATTAAATGGGGTTAATACCCTTTTGATGGTAAATCTCGTATAATCAATAAACTCCGGATTCCTTTCGTTCA
Source organism: Capsicum annuum (assembly GCF_002878395.1). NCBI lineage: Eukaryota > Viridiplantae > Streptophyta > Magnoliopsida > Solanales > Solanaceae > Capsicum > Capsicum annuum. The sequence goes on along the minus strand of NC_061118.1, from coordinate 12,687,858 downwards.
TTGAATGCTCGACTTCAATAGAATCTGTGTCTACCAAAATGGCTTCATAAAATGGCCATGATGTCAAGAATGTATGTTTTCAAGTTAGTAAAACTTTATGGATATCTTTATCCATAATTTTAGACAGAGGCACACAGTTCACTTCGCAGTTTTGGTAGTCTTTTCAGAAGGGCTTTGGAATAAAGGTTAATCTTAGTGTTGTATTTCATCTACAGACCGATGGTCATGCTGAACGTATAATTCAGACATTAGAGGACATGTTTAGGGTATGTATTTTAGACATTAAATGAAGCTGGGATGACTATCTTCCTTTTATTGAGTTTGCTTACAATAATAGTTCTTATCCTAGCATTCAGATGGCTTCGTTTGAAGTGTTGTATGGGATTTGGCGCAGGTAACCTATATGATGGTTGAGGTTGGTGAAGTGGCCTTGATTGGAATGGATTCTGTTCTTGAAGATAAGGAAAAGGTTTAATTAATTCGTGAGAGATTTAAAATTGCTCAAAGCCATCAGAAATCATATACTGATGTAAGAAAGAGAGAGATTAAGTTTGAAGTTGGTTATTAGGTGTTCTTTATAGTGTCTCCTATAAAGGGAAGTTGAGTCTACTATTTGTTGATCCCTATGAGAGAGTGAAGCCCGTAGGAGAGGTTGCTTATGAATTGAATCTTCTATCTGAGTTATTTGTAGTTCACCACCCAGTGTTCCATGTTTCTACGCTTCAGAAGTGCATTCGAAATTCGTCCTTAGTCGTTCCCCTAGAGAGTATTCGGGTCAAGGATAACTTGATGTATGAGGAGGTTCTTGTAGAGAGACTGATAGGACGGTCTGAAGGTTGAGGAATAAAGAAGTAGCATTAGTAAAAGTTCATTGTAGAAAACAACTAGTTTAAGAGGCCACTTGGGAAGTTTAAGTAGACATGCTGACCAAGTATCCTCATCTCTTTTCCTCCAACTTAGTTCCTACCTAAGGTAAAGTATTATTTTCCAGCAAAACTCCTTCTTAAGTCTGTCTAAGTATTTCTAAATTGTATGTTGTGCCGTAAGTAATTGGATCTTTGTTATAAATATAAGCAGCACTATAAGTTTGATGTAGAGATGTTAATTTTTTTCCCAATTCCAATCCTATATAAATCACATTCGAGGATTAATGTTTCCAAGAGGCAAATATTGTAATACCCTATGTCAGGAAGTTTTTGTGCATCATACGACTAATCCTCCTTAGTTGTACACACAACATACGAGTGGTGTGTTGTAGTCATACTCAAGAAAGTATGGTCTGGTGAAATTTATCTAGAAGGAATGACTCAACCTTTAAGAGTCGTAAGATGATCATATGAGTCATATGAAGGAAGTCGTAGGTTTATCAATGTAGTCTTTCTAAGATTCTGTCCAAGCTACGAGTAGGGGACTAAGAGTCGTATGAAGATGATACCATACATCAGTGGAACTCATATGTTGACTAGTGTGTACCCTCCTTGAGTCTTCTAAGATTACGAGTTGATGAGCTAAGTCATACTCTTCCATACAAGTCGTATGGTAGACTTGTAAGGACTGACGATCTAATTTTGTAAAGTTCAAATAAGGGCTTTTTGGTTATTTCCTTTCTTATAACTTCCCATCCAGGACCTATAACCCTCTAAGAGGAATTATTTTCCTCTATTCCTAAATCAAATAAATACACTTTATCCTCCTATCTTAAAGAACATCAAGATTAGGGTTCATCTCACACAAACTCATCCCTAAAGTATAAAGATTCAAATTCTCTTCACAAGTCAAGAAATTCAGGTATGTGGGGCTTATGAACAAGGTTATTTTTTCATCCTGGTTCCCAAGGTACATGGTTTTAGAATTGAATTTACTTATTTTGAATTAGTGTTCATACCCAAATATCCATACTCTTGAATTATGATATTACCATGAGATTGGAAGCTTGAAGGGCATCATGATTTACATATATTCATGTCTTAACTTATAAGACTCATACTGTGATTTGAATTTCATTATCTTGACTGAGATATTGTTGAATGATTTCAAGATGATTATTTAGCATAAAGTTTTGTTATGAATTTCCATGAATTAAAGCATGAATTCTATGTTTTAAGTACAAGTTTTGATTTTACAAGAAGATTATGCTCTTAAGCTACTTTGAAAAGTTTTATGACATGATTTGAAGTAAATATTGATCTTTTGATCCCAAGATAAGATATGAAATCCACAGTTTTCATCTAGATTATGATTTAAAGTAAAGAGAAGCATAATTGGTTTTCAGTCCATATCCCTTATGCTATTTTAAGGTTGATTTCTTAAAGTATGAGCATATAAGTAATCTAGGAGTAGTATTTAACACCGAAAAGGGAATGCGGATGAGCGTATCCTAGATTCCTAGAAACTAAGAGCCACCATAGGTTAAGATTTTTTCCCAATATGGATAAAGTTCAGTGATCACTTAAGTTAAGGTTCTATTTTGATGGTATGGGCAGAACAGCTCTCCCCAATATGGGTAAGACGTTGGACTCCATGGTAGCTCACATGATTTATTTCGATTAGAAGAAACTCCCAAAAGATAGAATAAAAATTAAATCTTCTAGAAACTAAGTGCTATAGCTCACAAAGTTATTCTTATGCTTTATTACTCATGTTATAATCTTGTAGCCTTTTGTTTTATCAAGCTTATGGTGAGTCATTTATACTTAGCATGCATTATTTGAAAGTTTATATTAATATTCCTTTATTGTTATACTTATCCAATCACCCCCACATACTCAGTACATTCTAGAGGTACTGACCCACATATATGTCTATATGTTACATTGTCTTATAATGTAAGTTTCGATGCTCATTTCCAGCAACACGATTGACCACTGGCATCATCACCTACATCTTGACTTTTGGTGATTCCTCATAGTCTAAGGACCCAGTTTCTCAGATATCTAATTCACTTTTGATAGTGTTTTAGTTATGTGAATTCTAGTTATGTTTGGGTCAACTGGGGTCTGTCCAAGTGGCTCTCTTGTCAGTAGTAGAAGTTTGTCAGACTGTTTATGTTTTAAGTTCAAAGTGTTGGTTTAAGACTTCCAATTTAAAGACTCTCTTTAAAGATATGAAATAGTTTACATTCCTATTTATGTTAGTTCACTTTTCATATGAGTTTCCTATTTTGTAAGCATTATGGGTTAGTTGAGGACTATTCGTAGTTTTGAGCATCGCGTGACATCCAAGGGGTAGTTCCAGGATGTTACACATATACAAGATACAACAGTAATACCGGAAGAAAGCACAGAATAAAAAAATTATCTAAGATAGGAAAACGAAGATTTAGATAGATAGAAAATAAGTAAATTAGTAGTCACAATGAGAGAATGAATAGATAACTAAGGGTATATCAAACCCCCAACCCTCCATTAAATGTCAATCAAGGCACCTAGCTCTTACATCGACCTCAAGGGAATTGTATTCTTGAGCAACCCACCTTTCAAAACAAAGTATCAACACAAACGATTCCACACTTGCCTCACACTCCCACAGGAGCATACATTCATAATTCCTCAAAAACTACCTACTAAAATGAAATAAGGTCTTATTTATTGTCTACGGTTAATTATTACATCTTATGGTCCAAAAAGTGACCCATTTTGTGAGACAAAGAATAGAAACCCCTTATGCATCTGCTTGAGAATTCGTAGTGCATATGGGGTGCACGTGGGGTACATAGGAACCATTTTGACCTGCTCTAGTAGACCCATAGAAGGTTGGGAACACCTCCAAAGTGGATGGGGCACGTGTCCTCTTACGGGGACCTTCTAGCCCCATCTTGCCTTCCCTTGGCTTAATTAATGTCCCTTGACACTCCTTGATCATCATAATCATCCAATTGGCACCTTCTTGATACCACCAAGGGGTCATCAAGTGCCTCATCACCCATATCCATCCTCTCTAATGATCCGAAGGCCATTTGGATTGTACCATCCTCTCTTTTTTGAAGAATATTCATCCTCGAATCTACAACCTTGAAACACAAGAGAAGAACACAACTAATATTTCCTCAAAGCAAGAGTCTTAGCACAGTGGTTAAAATCAAAATGTCCATACCAAGGAGACACCCATTTCGCATATAACCAAACATCTTTCAAGACAAGGGAAGAGAATTCAACATTTAAGGTGCAAAGGAGTTGGCTATGACAAGCATCATGAAATTCACCTAAGTTAGTTCCATTAACAAGATTACCAAGCAAATCATTTTATATTGGAACAACTAAGGGTAGAATCAAGGAGTCGTTAGGCAGTAGAGTACTCTTCTTTTCCCAAGAAACTATGTGTACAGACAAGACATTCATAGCACTAATATGGTCATGTTCACAAAGAAAGAGAATGGAATGATAAGAGTTATGATCACCTAAGGTGCTACCAAGGACAAGATCACATGAAGGTAAAAGAAAATATCTTAAGAACCTCACATTCCTCTCACTTAAACAACTTTCCAAGAAAGATCCAACTTGTCTATCCATATAATTGTGATAAGAAATAAGGGACAAGGGTTGTTTATCAAGTAGGGGCCATAGGCTCTTCATAGAACAAGAAATAGATTGGTCATCAGGGTTGGAAGACCATATATTCTAAGCACATCCAAGTCATTCAAAATGTGGTTTGAGAAACATCAACACTATCTAGGTAGGATTTCAAATCAAAGATCTTTAAATGATTATCTACCTTAGGGTAAATGTCATCATGACTCCAAGGCATGCTAGAAATAAGAAAGGGTCCCCTTAAAATTTCGCTAATTTGTCACGACCCAAACTAGGTCCTGGCCATGACGGGTATCTGAAGTCCCACGTGAACTATAGATCACCCCCTATACCTAACCAAACCAAACCCAACATCCCTCAAGGTCAGATAAATTCCAAATATATAACAAGATAGCGTCCAATAATCTTATAAAAATTCAAAACATATTTATAAACGATGACTAGTGACCGGCTAAACAATAGACCAACACCACTCAATAACCACAGTAGTACAAACAAAGCTTTCTAAACAATGAACCAAAATTGAATATCAATGAAGTGCCGGGACATACACTCGACTATGGCCAAAAATAAGTATAAACAGTCTGAGACATAACAGACCAAAACATGAAATGTAGACTTCTGATGCATGGAAGCTCACCACTTCAATGTCAACTCATGATCTAATCCTGAATCCTAATCACTGAGTAGGAGGAGTAGAAGTATGACTAATTCTTGCATCGCATGGGGATACATCATCCGAAGAAGATTAGCGGTTGGAGCGATAGGATGAAACACAAGATAAGGATAACATAATGTCATAATCAATAGTTTAAAATCATTCATAACCAATACACATAATAAAATACATATATATATACACTTCACATGTCGAGATAGGGAAACAAGGCTTAACTTGCGCTTTAAAACTTTAGCCTGGATTGTGTAGCTCAACCGTAATAACATGTACCCACGAGTTATATGGGCTCTAGATCTCACCCCCTGGCCAGGACCCAATGCGTGTAGCCACACGAATCAGAGAATAATCTCATATATATACACAAGTGACTCAAACCTTTGAATCATATACTAAGTTGACTTAAGCGCTCGATCATAAGATGATTTATAGGGGACTCGAACCACCCTAATCATGAATAATAATTGGAGAGGATTGAACCTCCTTGTAACTTTGACCCCCGCGTCAGCAATATGATTTCCAGTATTAGTCACTAGGACCTCCACTTTCATGACTCAGCTACACAACCCCCATTAAAGCCTATTTACAATATTTATTACACAATCCTATTCACTGAACCACAATACACATTTGAACATACATTGTTGGTATCATCATACAAACTATACTTGCAAGGTAATATCAATATGCCAAACCAATTACATCACTAGGGAAAATTCAAAACCCTTTTGGTTCAATTTTACAAATTCACATATTTCTCATAATTAAAACCAATTTCACATTATGGGGGTGCGGTTATAACCACTTCAAAAATCACAACTTTGGGAAACTCACAATTACCTAGTTCATTCACCATACCTATGCACCCACAAGTTCAAAACTATAATTAAAGCATGAAAAATCATTTGTAAACCATGGGAAGACATTGTTCAACAACAAGCATTCAAAACCCTCAACCCTTGTTATAAAACCAACATGAATATCTCATGAACAATACTTTAAAACACATGTTTTTAACAAATTAACATTGAGGGAAAAGTAACATTCCTTAAACACCAAGAAATTTACAGAGAATTTGACCCTTAAGCTTTTAGATGACCAACCATATGAAACCCTTGCTTGACTTACTTGTGGGAATTCAAAGAGCCTTTTAGAGTGTTTGAGAAGTTACTTAGATTTATTTCTGAGTGCTAATGACACCTTAAAGGGGTTATAAGGCATGGGTTTTAATTTGGGTAAGAGGGAAAATGTCCAGAATGTCCTTAACTTATGAGTCGTAACAAAGACAGTATCTAGGACCCCCTCCTACTATTAACCCTACAACTCAACTTATACTACTTATAATGAGACCTTATGACTCATAGGGTCTAGTTGTAGTCAACATAGAACCCAATTGGGTAAACATTAGACATCATACGATTTGCACCCTATGACTCATAAGAAGTCCTTATGGCTCATAGTGAGCCACTCATACTCAGAGCAGAACTTATCCACTTTATTTTCTATTTGGTTATGATTAGGTCCATTGGACCCATCACGACTCCTTTCAACTCATACCCTCAAGTCATACTTAAGATAGTAACTCAAGCACCACAAACTAGACACCTTATGACAAAGGACACCTGATCCGTCAAGACACATTACGACTCATTAAGTGAGTCATTTCCAAGGATGAAACTCAGAACTCAAAAAAATTTTGAGGACCAAAATCTTGGGGAGTTACATACTCCTCCCTTAGGATCATTCAACCTCGAATGATAGGATAAGGAATTTCTTAGCACTATTTGACTTCACATACCCCTACTTCTACTTTTTACAAAGACAAAAAAATAAAGATTCCCAGGAAATCACCATTTCCTTTAACAAAGTCAGAAAAGAAAAGTGTTGTCATGACCCTAGGCTAACCCTTAGTAGCAACAATAGTTCTTACTATCACAAGTGACCACAAGCTAACCCATGAACTAGTACATATTGTGAGCACTGAGTAAAACAATAATATAATACATGAGCAGAAGATACACTACTAAGGAATTGTAAAACAGAATACTAGAATATGTATCAAAGCATGTCTAAAATATCGAATAAAATACTAGAAACCAAATCATCTATCTGAAACAACTGTCAATACTAAAATAACGAAATGATTTTCTAACTGATTATCTGAAAGCCTCTAAACATCATGAGGAGTTGATGGGACAAACCCCCCAACTAACTCTGACTGACTGAACATAAAGAATTACTAAAATAATTTAAATAAAAAAATCATATCCTCGATGGATGAGGACTCACCACTATTGTTGTTATGTAACACTGAACTATCTAAGAACGGTCGAGAATCTAAGCGTCCAAACCTATGTTATAAGAAAACATAGCGCAAAAAAAGTATGTGGTCAAAACATTGAATGTACTGGTATATGAGATGAGGACTGGATGAAATGCATGAGGTAACTAAGTATATATACATGAATATGTAACATTTTATAATGCAAGACAAAGCATAAACATGTACTGAAATAATTCATATAACTGAATGACTGATATTTGGATAAATGAATAACTGTATATCTGGTCATACAAACCTAAGCTTACATACTCTGAATACTAAATTAAAACTGTAGGGGTATCATCTAACTGACATGCCCCAATCTGAGCTAATCGGAGTCCAACCTATAACGCCAGTTAGAAAGGTGACAATATCGTGCCATGAGTACTAAAACTGGTTGTGTGGATCCACTAAACTTATGTCCCAAAGGACTAGGTGTCAAGCCTAAAATAATGGATGACCTCTGAGAGAAAGTCAAGCCTAAACTGATGGTGACCTCTCATATTCTATGCTGGATACGAAGTTCTAAAATACAGGGACTGCTACTAACAAATCTGCCTAAACTAATGGGGAAACTTCCATCCTTGCATTCACTCAGTGCTAAATCCTACTTCCAACAGAACTGACACCAGTACTAAACTGAACTAAATTTCAGTGAACATAACAGCCAGTTTTGGTCATCATGATCATAACAATTGAGTCATGGTAATATTCATGGTTTAACTAAAATCATTACTTGAAAGGTTTGAAATCATGTAAAACACGTAAGTATCGGGTTTTCATAGCCAACCAGCACTGAATGATTATAAAATACAATGTTAAGGCTTAAAACTGTGGTATGAAATCATGGTTCAAAGATCCCGAAACATAGACATTTTATCAAACATGTGAGAATCATGAACTTGGTAATATAACATGAAATTCACTTGAATATAACATGGGAGATTTAACTTAAAGCATGGGTTAACCTAACTTCTCATAGAATCATTCTTGAACATGAATTGAGTCAAACTATGAAGGAAACACATGAATTTAATCCATCTTGAACATACGAAAATCTATAATAAGAGAAAAATCCATTCTTTAGTTGAAAAGAGGGTTATTGGGCTCTATGGGTGAAAAAGACCCATGGATGAACATCCCATATACCTTAATAGCTATAACCCTGAAGATTGCTTCAACTTACAAGATTGAACACTTGATTTCTTGAGAATGAAGATTGGGTTTGATCTTGGGAAAAGAGGAGGATTTCTTAAGACCAATTTGGGGTGAAAGGGGCAAATAATGCGCTTTTGGAAGTTCCAATTTATTTTAAGGACGAAATAGGGTGAGGGAATTGGCTTAAATTCCCCATGGGCATTTAAACCATAACACTATGTGGGATAGAGCCATATGCCGCACCTCTTTCTCCATGGGAGAGAGCAATGCAATGTGTAGCTTACTTTGGGGGAGAAAGCAACGGATTGTGGAGCCCCTTACCATGGGAGAGAGCAATACGTTGCGATCTTTTTTGCTGCTTCACTATTTTGGCTATCCAAATACGTCCCAAACCTCGTTTGAAAATCCCAAAACTCACCTGAGATATACTTTTACCCTTCCTAACCATAAATCAACTTCAAACCCAATATTCTAGGGTCAGGAAGGCCAAACTAAAAAATCCGCAAAGTTTAGGGGTTTTAAAAATGACGTAGAACACTTAGTGAAATTTTCAAGCCTTGGACTCCTTAAGCATACAACCAAGAGCTGAATCAAGATTGGAATATTACGGGGTATTATAATATCTACCCCTTAGGAATATTCATCCTCAAATGAGACTGGTTTAGTTTAGAATACTGAAGAAACTGAGATCATATACTGAACATGCATGACTTGGAACATGATTCCATAACTAAGTCTGAAGCATGATACATAAACTAAACTAATTCTGTGAATGCATAAAATGACATGAGAATGGTTACTTAGTTGCAAATGAGAACAAAATTAAGGTAATCTAAGGAAAATTATTACCTCAAGCTAAATCATAGTTTGCGATAAAAAGATGAGGGTACTTGGTTTGAAAATTTGCTTCTTCTTCCCAAGTAGCTCCCTCAACAGACTGATTCTGTCATAGAACTTTGACCAAGGGAACTTCTTTGTTCCTTAGTATACGAATATGATGATCAAGATTCTCAGCTTAAACTTTTTCGAAAGAAAGGCTATCCTAAATGTCCATATTTTTCAAAGGAACAACAACAGTTGAATCACTAATACATTTCTTTAACAAAGAAACATGGAACATTGGATGCACTGATGCCAAATCTATAGGTAACTCAAGCTCATAGGCTACCTTTCCAAAACAATTCAAGATTATTTAAGGGCCAACATAGCAGGGACTGAGTTTCCCTTTTTTGAGAAATCTCTTCACTCCCTTCATAGGAAAAATTTTCAAATAGACCAAATCACCAACTCAAATTCCAGTTCTCTTCTCCTCACATCTTTAATAAATCTAATGGCTTTGGGTTGTCTTTAGCCTCTCTCGAATCAAATAAAATTACTCTATAGCCTCATACACTAAATTTGTCCTATTAATACAACCTTATCTGCTTCAAACCAATTGATAAGAGACCTACATCTCCTTCCATAGAGAGCTGCAAATGCAGCAATTTGTGTACGAGAATGATAGTTATTGTTATATACAAACTCAATCAAAGGTAAGTGGTCATCCTAACTACATTTAAAGTCAATAACACAGGCCCTCAACCTATTCTCTAAAGTTTGAATGGTTCTCTCTGTCTGACCATCTGTCTAAGGATCAAAGGTTGTACTGAGATAAACTTGGGTGTCAGACCCTTTTGAAAAGCCTTCCAAAAGTAAGAGGTAAATTGAGTAACTCTATATAAAATGATAGACAATGGAATCCCATGAAAATTTTCTAACTCCCTAAGATAAATCCTGGAATAATCCTCAGCTGAATATGAAAGAAGAACTAGCAAAAAATAAGCTGATTTGGTCATTCTATCCACAACAACCCATATTGAATCATGCTGATGACGCGTACGAGGCAATCCCATCACAAAGTCCATATTCACCACCTCCTACTTCCAAATGGGGATGCTAAACTCCCACAATATATGAATAGGCCTTTGGTTCTCAACTTTAAATTGCTGACAATTTGGACACTTAGCCACAAACTTTGTAATATACTTCTTCAAACTACTACACTCATAGATTTCCCACAAGTCAAGGTGCATCTTAGTGGCTCCTGGGTGAATAAAATACCGTGCACCATGAGCTTCAAAAAGTATTTCCTATCTCAAACTATCAATACACAGAACACATAACTTGCCCTGATAATGAAGCACACCATCTCCCCCTTGGGAGAAAACCTCTACTTTCTGATCTCTAACTGCCTCCTTCAGCTTAACCAAACTAGGATCTCTATCTTATTTTTCCTTCACTTCAAAAACCAATAAATATTTCAAACTATTCTAAACCCATACACTACCTTCAGCTGAATCAATCAACCTAACACCAAATATAGCAAGATGATGAACTTCTTTTTGTCTTCTTCAATATGGGCAACACTACCTATAGACAATATACTAAGGGTATCTGCCACTACATTGGCCTTGCCGAATGATACAACACACTTATATCATACTCTTTTAACAACTCAAGCCACATTCTCTGATGAAGATTCAAGTCTTTCTGCATGGACACATACTGTAAACTCTTATGGTTAGTGAACACATAAACATGAACCCAATAAAGATAGTGTCTCCAAATTTTCAAAGCCAATGCAAAAGTGGCTAACTCAAGATCATGGGTAGGATAATTCTTTTCAGGGGGTTTAAGCTATCTAGAGGCGTAGGTTATGACCTTGCCTCTTTGCATCAAAACATAACCAAGAACAGCTTTAAAAGCATCACAATAAACTACAAGCCCATCTAAGCCATCCGGCAAAGCTAAAACAGAGGTGCAAGAATCTGACCACTGAAATTTGACTTTTTTCTGAATCAATCAGGACATAAGGGATAAAATAAAAGAAAACCCTTCAATGAACCATATTTAATAGCCAGCCAAACCTAAGAAACTCCAAATATCTAATGGAGAGATTGGTCTAGTCCAGTTTATCACTGCTTTAGTCTTTTGAGGGTCAACTCGAATGCCATCACTGGAAATAATCTGGCCAAGGAAAGCTACTGACCTTAGCCAAAATTTGCAGTTACTGAACTTGGTGAACAACTGATGAGATCGAAGGGTCTATATCACAATTCTCAGATGGTCTACATAATTATTCTAACTACGGGAATAGATAAGGATATCGCCAATGAATACTTTGACGAACAGGTCCAAGTACTGTTTGAACACCCTGTTCATCAAGTCCATGAAAACCGAAAGGGCATTTATTAGTCCAAAAGATATAACTAGAAATTCAAAGTGACCATACTGAGTTCTGAAGGTTGTCTTCAAAATGTCGCATTATCTGGCTCTAAGCTGATGATAGTTGGATCTGAGGTCTATCTTAGAGAAATAATTGGGACCCTTAAGTTGATGGAACAAGTCATCAATTCTTGGGAGTGGATACTTATTTTTGATTGTGATGTTACTCAACTAATGGTAATCGATGCACATTCTGAGAGAACCATCTTTCTTACTCACGAATAAGACTGGAGCGCCACATGGGGAAACACTAGGCCTGATAAAACCTTTATCTAATAGATTTTTAAACTATTCCTTTAATTCCTTAAGTTCAACTGGAGTCATTCTGGAGGGGGAATATAGATAGGCTGGGTATTTGGAAGGAGATCTATTTCAAAGTTAATTTCCCTCTCAGGAGGAATTCTGAGAAGATATTCAGGGAACTCATTTGGAAATTCTCTCACTACTAAAACTGACTCAAGACTAGAAGCCTCAGAATTTGAGTCTTTCAATCAGATAAGATAGTAAGCACACCCTTTAGATATCATCTTTCTAGCTTTAAGAGATGAAATAATCTGACCCCTAAGCACTGAAGTACTACCCCTCCATTCAATGACTGGTTCATTGGGAAACTAAAACAGAATGATTCTATTTTTACAATCAACTGAGGCATAGTATAAGTGGAGCCAATCCATGCCGAGAATTACATCAAAATCAGTCATCTCTAACTCCACAAGATCAAATAAGGTGATTTTCTGAGATACTGAGACTGAGCAATTTTTGTATACCCATCCGGCTATAAAAAATTTACCCACTAATGTAGACACTTAGAAAGGCTCTGCTAATATTTTGAAATTGACACTAAAATTGACGGCTATATAAGGAGTCACAAAAGAAAGTGAAGCTCCAAGATCTAATAAAACATAAACATAAAGATGAAAGAACTACAACGTATCTATTCTGGCACTACCCACTAGTGGCATAAGATGTGGCACCCTATTGAGTCGGAAGACCTACTAGAGGTGATAAGAAATTAGACTGGCCCTATTAGCGATACTTCTGCCCCTTTGAGTGACAACCATACACACCCAAACCCTGTCGCTTGGCTTTTCATAATGAAAATACACATCACTACCATCCTTACACTCTCCTTGATAATGCCTATGACATTTTCTGCAGAGCAAATTAGTACGACCATTGTTTACACTACCCTAGGACTTAGAGTCCGGCGCACTATCCCGACTATCTTGCCTAAACTTAGGCACTAGCTCACTAGCTGAAGATGGAGTTGGGGATGAAAACATCTAACAGAAATGAGAAAGCTTACCACCTTCTGAACTTGGCTAAGAAAAGTTGAAACTACCTGTTCTGGCCCTCTTATTCTCTCTCTCTTTCTCTTATGCTTCTCCTCCTTAATATGCTGCGCATGAACCATGAGTTTAGATAAATCCATCTCCTTAATCAATATGGTGGTCCTACACTCCTTGACCACACTATTAGCTACACCAGATACAAATTTACTCATTCTAGACCTATTATCTGCCACCATAGTAGAAGCATGCCTCAACACTGAGTGAATTTAAGCGATTACTCTTTTACGCTCATATTACTCTGTTTCAAATTAATGAACTCCTGAACCTTATCTTCCCTCAACTAGGACCTCCTTGAAGGTCAAAGAAATAAAAATACCCACCTTCTCTAAGGGAATAACCATCAAAGAATCACCAACGCACTTCCTCAACATTCAAACTTGAAACACCGGGTGAATGGAGCTCAAATAAGAAGGAAACTCCAATTCTTATGCAACATTACCAACCTTCATCAACACCAAGTATGGACCGATATAATCGGGACTGAGCTTCCCCTTCTTAAAAAACTGCTTCACTCCCTTCATGGGAGACACCTTTAACAACACCCCAACAACCAACACTAAACTCTATCTCCCTTCGACTCACATTTACGTAGGACTTTTAGCAAATTTGGGCGACCTTATGTTTATCCCAAATCACCTTCACCTTCTCTATAGCTTAGTCAACTAAATCAGGGCCAAATATCTTATTTCCATCGACCTTAAACCACCCAGTAGGAGACCTATACCTCCTATAATATAAGGCCTCAAACGGAGCCATACTAATGCTAGAGTGATAACCGTTATTGTAGGCAGATTCTATGAGAGGCAAATGGTCAACCCAATCACCCTCAAAATCAAACAAACAAGCCTGAAGCATAGCTTCCAAGACCTAAATTGTCCTTTCCACTTACCCATCATTTGTGTGTGGAAAGCAGTACTAAGGGTCAACTTAGTCCCCAAACTTTGCAAGAATGACCTCCAAAAGTGAGATAAAAACTGAGTACCCCAATCAGATATGACCTCCAAAAGTGAGATAAAAACTGAGTACCCCAATCAGATATGATGGAAATTGGAGTACCATGCAACTTCACGATCTCCTTAATGAACAACCTGGCATAATCCTTAGGAGAGAAATTAGTCCTCACTGGCAAGAAATGAGCAGACTTAGTCATCGTATCCACGATGACCCAAATTAAATCAAATTGCTGGCGAGACCGTACCAAAATCTATATTAATTATCTCCCATTTTTACACTGGTAGCTTAATCTCTTGAGTCAACCCACCGAACCTCAAGTGCTCTACCTCCATATGTTGATACACCATGCACTTAGCCATAAATTTGGCCACATCCTGCTTCATATTATTCCATACATAAATTTCCTTAATATCATGATACATTTCATCGAACCAAGATGAATAGTATAATGCTACTCATGAGCATAGGCCAAAATTCTTCCTCGCAACCCATTAATATAGGGAACACACAGTCTACCTTTGTACCTCAAGATACCATCACTACCAATTTTGAAAACCATCACTTTCTTCCTACCTACATTATACTTGATTTACATTAAGATATGATTCAACACTTGTTTCTCCTTTACTTTAGCACCAAGAGATGACCTTGCCACCTAATGAACAACCACACCACCATCCTCAGAATCCAAGAGACAGACTCCTAGATTATCCAGATGGGGAATATCCTTCACCAAATCTCGCATCTCATCCATATAAGACAAGCTTCCCATTGACAACCTTCTAAGAGAATCAACAACAACATTAGCTTTACCTTGATAATAGTGAAGACTTATGTCATAGTCCTATAGCAATTCAAGATGCCTCCTTTGCCTGAGATTCAATTCTTTCTGGGTGAACACGTATTGTAGGCTCTTATGAATAGAATAAATATTAACATAGACCCCATACAAATAATGTCGCCATATCTTTAAAAAAAATACCGTAGATAATAATTCTAAATCATGGATCAGATAATTTTTCTCATGAAATTTCAATTATCTAGAGGCATAAGCAACCACCTTGCCATACTATATCAATACATATCCTAATTCCACCTGGGACGCATCAGAATTGACAATAAACCATCAGTGACTTCAGCCAGAGTTAAGACCAGAGTCGAAGTCAACTTATCTTTTAGCTTCTCAAACTACCCTCACAAGCATCAGACCATAAGAATTTCACCTTCTTCTGAGTCAACCTAGTAAATGGGGCAGCAATAGAAAAGAAACTTTCTATAAACTTTCTATAATAATCGGCTAAACCCAAGAAGCTCTGAATATCAAAAGGAGTCATGGATCTATACTACTTCTTGACCAATGCAACCTTCTGTGGATCCACTATTATCCCTTCACTAGAAATAACATAACCTAGATATGTCATAAAATTTAACCAAAACTCACATACAGTAGTTGATCCTTCAAGGTATGCAACACAAGGCAAAGGTGATCGACATAATCCACCTCACTCTTGGAATATACCCAAATATCATCAATAATGACAATAATGAACAAATGAAAGAACTAATGGAAAACCCAAAGATCATAAATACGTCTAAGGAATTGGCTAAACCAAAGAACATCACCAAAAACTCAAAATGACCATACCAAGTTCAAAAAGCAGTGTTAGGCATATCCTCTTCCCTGATCTTACACTAATGATACCCAGAATGAAGATCAATCTTGGAAAAAACTTAGAACCCTAAAGATAATCAAAGAGATCATCAATCCTCAAAAGCAGATACTTATTCTTCATGATTATTTTATTCCAGACGTTCAGTTTGAAGAAAATCCCTACCTTTCGACCTCCAACCATGATGGTGGTAGTAGCCTGTTTATCTGTGGCTCCTCTGATTTTGTAAGCGGTAATAGAAATGCCCATTTCATGGAGTTTGTTGTAGATTTGGTGTTCAGCCAAACCGTCAACATTCCATTCTGTTATTCCTCGACCTCAGGTTCTTGACATCATCGGTGAAATAGTTATCCCACCAATGTTTTATCATACCAGTGAAACCTGATACGATCATAGTAGCAGCCTCTTTATCTGTGGCTCCTCTGATTTTGTAAGTGGTAATAGAAATGCCCATTTCATGGAGTTTGTTGTAGATTTGGTATTCAGCCAAACCGTCAACATTCCATTCTATTATTCCTCGACCATCATGGTTGGAGGTCGAAAAGTAGGGATTTTCTTCAAACTGAACGTCTGGAGGAGAAGGTTTTTTGTAATAGTTTTTCTTAGTAGAAAAACGATCACTGGTAAGTTTAGAAAGAGAGTTTTTCTGGTTGCTAGACTCAGTTTTCTGGTTGCTAGATTCAGCTTTCTCAGAGATTTTAAACTTAGAAAGTTTGTCATTGATTTGTTCCAAGATTTTTCCTGAAACCTTGAAATCATTACTTAGATTAGGGAATTTCTCCTTTTGGAATTCAGGAATCTTGAAGATAGGGTTGGTTATAGGATTAGGACTAGAAGTTCCTTTCTCAGGAGCGGGGGAACTAAAAGGAGGTATAGAATTTTTTGTATCTCCTAATTGCCGGGAGATAGTGTGAAGGACCTGATTAGTATAGTTGTTTTGTTCAACTATCCTGTCGAGGTCTCTATTGATAGGGGTGGATAAAGGCCTATCATGCTTTTTCTTGAAGGGAGAAGCATTAAGGACTTCATTTGAATGAGGAATTTTTATCCCTTCAAGAGGAGGAGTAACGGATTCAATTATCTTGTTACTCTGAGTATACCATTTGTTAATGATAACGTTGAGGGATTCATTTTGGTTTTCCATTCTTCCGGTGAATTCAAACCATCGGAAGAACTCTATGTCATATCGGAGTCTCTTCATATCGGCTATCCATAGCCGACCAAACTCCTTTTGCTGCTCCTTAGAATAGGTACTAGTGTACCATTTCCTCTTTAGAGCGTCTTTAGGTAGGTACCATCGGGCTTCGAGAGCTTTAAGGTCAGGTGTATACTCTTCATCAAATTTGATGACGAGTAGGCTAGGGTCAATCCTTATTTTCTGACGAGATATAGAAGGGGGAGGTTCCATATCTGAGGCTGTAGGACTGCCTGGGTCGTAATGATTTTCAGGATCTAGGGACTCATGGGCCCTAGTAGTTTGCTGATAATAAACCTTCGGGATAAAACCAGAGAAATTGACTCCTCGTACTTTTTCCTTGTCAGTATCACTTTTGTCTTCCTCTCAAGTTTTTGAAGTGGAACCTCTATGCAAGACAGAGCATCGAAATGAAGAGTTTCGAGGAGTGTCGAAGCCGAGGAATTTTAAATCAATCGAGCCATCAGGATGCTGAACGACTCATTGTATTTGAGACTTTTCAGGATATGAACGAATGGGTTGAGTGATAGCATCAAAGTGCCATTCATTGCTATGGATGACTTCTTCCCAAACCAAGGGCTTAGGTACAAAGACATTGGTTCTATCTTTATTGGCTTCCATGAGAGTGGTGACACCTCTAGGACTCGTGAATCTAGCTTGGGGTGCTAGAGTTGTACCCATCAGTCGATAGTATACCCTGTAATGTCAAACCTTGACTTCTGCAGGATTGTCGAACCTTGACATAACCTGTTTCATGCTAAAAGGCTGAATAACGGGTTTGGGGGGTTTTTCTTCGTGAGAAAGCATTAATCATTTGAGTTCTAAAAGATACTTATTTCTAGCCTCATCATCTTGGATGTGTTCTATAATGTCAAACAGAATTTCTTTAGGATTTCTTGAAATGACATTAACAGTCTTACTGGTGCAAGTACAGAAGGTACCGTTACAGGCACATTCTTGGCCAGATTGGGATTGATCCGTCTCATAAGTGGCGTTGATGAATGCTTCATCGCTGTAGTCATCACTGGACGAGTTATAGGAGTCTGAAGACTCAGAAGACTCAGGCGAATCTTCCATTATAGAGAATAAACTAGATCTGGTCTCCTCAGAGAGATCTAACTGGTTTATTTTCTTTTTCTTGTTAGATTTGCAATCTTTTGCCCTGTGGCCTGCCTTGCCACAAGTCCAACAAGTATCTTTAGCCTTAGAGGTCTTTCGCTTGGTAGATTTTCTACTAGGTTTATAAGATTCCCTTTCGAAGGGTTTCTTGCTAGAGGTAGTCTTTTTGTGAGGTCTTGAAGACTTCTTTCTATGCTTTTTGCTAGGACTGGTGAATCCATAGTCTTGGCAGAAGGTTCCTAGTCCATATTTGGAAGTACTATCTTTCTTAAGCTGTTTCTTAAGCTTGAGGTCAGTGCAGAGATCTATCCCACATTTGAGACATACAAATTGCCCGCTCTGCAGATACCCTAATGGTTTCTATCATACTTCTGACAAAGAGTATTGGTTCGGGCACTGCTAACACTGGCCTAGGGCTTAGGGCCTAATGCCCTATCTCTATTTCCATCTCTGAATTTTAGGACTGGAGCAATGGCTGAGGACTGAGATGGAACTGAGGCTTTCGGGTAAAATTGAGAACAATTCCCACCCTCTGGCTTAGGCTGAGCAAAACTGAAACTACCTGTTCTCATTTTCTTATTCTTCCTCTCCTTCTCTTTATTCTTGGCCTCCTCTATTTGTTGAGCATGGACTATGAGCCTGGCTATGTCCATCTCCTTTATCAGCATTGCAGTTCTATACTCTTTTACCATACTGCTAGACACCTCTGATATAAACTTACTCATCTTAGATCTGCTATCTACTACAAAATGTGGGGGATATCTGTCTAAGTAGGTAAACTTGAGAGTATACTCCTGTACTATCATATTTCCTTTCTTCAAATTAATAAACTCCAAAACCTTTTCTTTCCTCAACTCTAGCAATAAGAACCTATCTAAAAAAGCAACTAAAACCTCTTTCCATTTTATCGGCCCTACATCTGCGACCCTCTTTTCTTTCCACTGTTTAAACAATGAGTAAGACATATCCTATAACTGATATACGACCAACTCAGCGCTTTCAATAGTAGTCAGCCCTATGATATCGGTAACTTTTTGCACCTGATTAAGAAATTCCTGAGGGTTCTCATCTATCTTAGACCCGGTAAACAATGGATGGTTCATTTGGGTGAAGTCCCAAATCCTGGCAGCAGTAGTATTGGCCATTGGGTTGGCTGAAACTATATTTGGATGTTTATTCTGGGCTACCCTAGAATGAGATAAGATGGTGAAGGCTGCTCTGAACTTTGCGTGGAAGATATGCTCACCCAAAGGATCTGGATGGATGGGATGAGGGGTTGACTGGTCTTCTATTCCTCTTTCCTAAATCCCCTTTGGAGGCATATTCTATAAATGAAAGAGAAAGTAGGATTAGAAAGAGAATGTAACTAGAGCTCATGGTAACTCATATGACATGAATACTGAAAGAAAGGAAACTGTTCCTAAAATTTCTCGTAGCCTCTTGTCCATAAGTGTGGCGCCCAATACATCCATGCACAAGACTCTACTAGATACGGCTTTTAGACTTCCTAGAACACTGTTGAACCTTAGGATCTGATACTAAATTTGTAACTCCCCGAGTCTATACCCCGAATGCTACACGATGCTCATAATCTCAAAGGACCATAAGCCCCAAAACTGGTACCTACTGTAGTAACTGAATCATAATACGGTATATATACGGAAAGTAGGTGGCAAAATGGCCATAAGTTTCAATATTGTAAATAATACCGAATATGGTATCATAATACCAAAACTCAATTTAACTACTATAAAATTGAACAACTATCTGAAAATACTCTACTCTGGAAAGCCTCTAAACTATCTAAACTATGGAGTTGATGAGACAAGTCCCCAACTAACTCCAACTACTAAAAATAATACTAGAATACTGAAAATAAAAAAGTATGTCCTCAAACTATGAGGACTCACCACTACTCAAGCTGAAGAGCTGAACTCCTAAGGGTGCTCTGGAGCCCATGCATCCGAACCTATGATATAAGACATCATAGCACAAAAAGCATGCTTCAGTACTTTGAATATACTAGTATGCTTAGTGAGGTAGGATGAAATACATGGGTTCATATGCATGAACAATACTAACTGAATAACATGAGTATGAATGAATAAGAGTACATGCATGAATACATAGACTGTAACTGAGATCGTGATAATACTGAGTACTGAGTCTGAATACTAATAACTGATATCTGAGTTTACTTATACTGTATGACTAATTATCTAAATGACTATATCTGATAGTACAAAATTCTGTGGAACTATACTGAGTTTCGTACTGAGCTGAGTACCTATATCTAATAGTCCTGAATTTGTTAAACTGAACTGAGTTCTATTCCAAGATTGAGACTAAAACTGAGACTGTAGGAGGTAATCATTTAACCGACATGCCCCTCTCTAATTTGATTAGGGTCCAACCTGTAACCTATGTTGGAAGGGTGTAATACCGTGCCATGGGTAAGGACAAGCTGTGAGTTAACCCTCTCTAATAGGAAGCCCTTTCATCAATCCTCACTAGCAGGATAACTCAAATGAGATATATCAACCCTCATGATATCTGGCATAAATATATCTCAACCTACGCAAGCTATATAGTTCTATAATGCAGGGATTAATACTAAGGGTCAAACCCTCTACTAAAAGAAATACCCTCATCCCTGGGCTCGCTTGATGCTGAATCCTACTCCCAACTAAATAGACTCTAAACTGATTTCTAGTTTGTACAGAGATGGACTGAACTATTATTGATAATACTATTTAACTAAACCAAACTAGATTCACTGAGTTTCGTTGACTAATGGAATACTACTGAATTCTGTTAGCCTACTGAGTTTACTGAGGTCTGGGCTGAGTACTGAACTAGATCGGTCTAATACTAAGTCTATTGAGTTTTTCCTGAGTTATGTGACTGACTGATAGTACTACTGATCGTGATGTGACTATTACTATTTTATGACTGACCATGGCTCTAGGTAAACAGCTAAATTGTTGGGTACAAATACCCCCAGGACTCGACAGCATAAATTAAGAGACATGGCATAAACTTGAAATATGTAAACTAAGTACTTGTTCATCATTCATTAATTGGGGCAATTTAACAAATAATTTTATGGACTTGAATACATGCTAATATGATATAATTCCACTATTCAACCCACATGTTTGATTCATCAATCACTTGAAAAGCATAAAATAGGCACATAATATTAATCAACATGTGAGTACACAATTCCAAATATCAAATTCACAATTTGAAGGTTTTATCATGAACTCACATGATAACACATATAACTCAAATAACCCCATATAAAATTTATCATGAAACATGAATTGAAAACCCAATTAATTATTATAGACATGAATATTATCAAACCCGACATGGAATTCATAAATTTCATATACTTGATGTTTAAAAATAGTTTCTTAGACTCTAAGGGTCGAAGGGACCCTTGGATGAATACTTCACATACCTTAGTGCCTGAATTCTGAGAGATTGAAGGTGAGTTCTTGAGTTCTTGATTTGAAATTGAATCTCCTAGGGTTCTTGTTCTTGAGTATTTTAAGGAATAATGAGTATAATTGCTCTCCAAAGGGTTTAATTTTGTATTTTGGGGGCTAAAGATAGTGGGAAAAAGACCCAATTAACCCTAAGGATGCAGTTTTTTATGACTAAAACACTGTGTTACTGACGTGCAGGCCGACGAACCACATCGTTGGTATCGACACAATAGCCAACACGCCGCATCGAGTCCGTGTTGTTTCACTAGAATTTGCACTGAAGATGGGGAAAAAACATCTTATTAATGCGATGCGTTGACCCACTATTTTGGGCACTCAAACATGGTCTAAGACTTTATTTGTTTTTTTAAGATACAGACGTCTGAATCTGAATACACATCTGAATGTTTAAGATGTTGTCTCTAGATCTGAAAACTGAATGATTAAGATTGTTTGTTTTTCAACATCTGAATGTGTAAATAAAAAATATTTGTATACATAATAAAATAATAATACAATTCAAATAAAAAATTAATTATTTATTAAAAAAGTATGTAATTTAATACAACAAAATTATTAGTATTTGATTAAGAAAAAATATTTGTGTTTGTTAGTGATAGTGGAGATGACTTATAATGGTGGTTGCAGTAACAATGATTGATGTTAGTGATTAATAATATTGGTGGTGATAATTGTGATGGTTGGTATTGTAGTGACTGTTATGATGGTGGCGATTGATGATGGTAGTGGTTGTTGTGATGTGACGTTGCTTAATATTAGTGGTTTAAGGTGTTGATTGTATTGGCTGAAACATGAATGCATGATGATTGACTATGTGTTGGTGCTAGTTGGAGATGTTGTTTGTTGTGATGGTGGAGATGGTTGTTAGTAGAGATAAATTGTAGCGAAAACACTAGTTTAAGTGGTGGTAGAGGTGGCATTACTAGTGACAATGGTGGTGGCGGACAAAGAATATGTAGAGGTTGAGATGTATTAGTGGTAGTTAGTGGTGGTGCTAGTTATGATAGATGAGTTGGTTAGTAGTAGGGATTGGCAGGTAGTGGTTGCTGATTGTAGTGTTGTTGACGACAGTGGTGGCAGTGAATATAATTAGAATAAAAGAGGTAGTAGGTATGGTAGCGTTCGACAATTATGGTTGATAGTGATATTTTTTATCGATGGTGGTTGTGATGGTGGAGGTAGTTGGCGGTAGTGGGTATTGGTTGAGAATGGTGACGGTGG
This sequence comes from Capsicum annuum, assembly GCF_002878395.1. Classification (NCBI taxonomy): domain Eukaryota; kingdom Viridiplantae; phylum Streptophyta; class Magnoliopsida; order Solanales; family Solanaceae; genus Capsicum; species Capsicum annuum. The sequence continues at coordinate 12,664,885 of NC_061118.1, read as the reverse complement.
CAGAGGTAGTTAGTGGCGGTGCTAATTATGAATAGAGTGGTGAATATTATCCAACACCAAAATATTCCTTCAGACCTATTAAGACTTGGTTCTAGATCTAAATGATTAAGACCTTTTCAAACCTGTTAAGAGTTAAAACCTTAATAAAAAATAAATGCTTTTAATGGTGTGAAGTCTGAACCATTCAGATTTAGACCTCCATAAAGTGCAAACAAATGAGGCTTAAATGAGGTTTGAAAAATTCAAAACTCGTTCGGGAACACCTATTAACCTTCCTGATCATGAATTAACTTGAATATCAATATTTAATGGACGTAAAGGTCTTGAAATAAGATTGCCAACTTTCAAAAGCTAAAATGGCACTAAGTCTGAATACTTAGCTAAAATATTCTAAGTCTGGGACTCCTTGATAAGCCTAAAGGATTGATTTAAGCTAAGAATTTTACAGTGTTTGAGCCTCCACTAACGATCCTAGAGAGGGTGTTCTCACCCTCTATGATAGCTTAGCACCTGGGGGCATAGGAAGGAGCTATTAAATAGAGAAATAAGTTGTTCAGGGGGATGATAGGACACTTGTAAAGTTAGAGTGTATAGTTAGAATTCCAAGTATAGATTTGGGGGGTAGATCATTTTCTTCCTTCTTATTAAATACTATTCATTTTTTAATGTTTAGATAGATTTTTGGCAAACTCTAAGAGGATTTTCATGTATGTTCATCACAAAATATTTCTAAATCCCAATATGTCTAATGCAGATAGCTACCAAAAAATAGAAATAATCAGATATGAACAATTTTTTGAAATTGTATGATGTACTAATATTAATAAACAAAACTTGGTTTAATAAATATATTTAAATATTTAGAACAAGTAGATATAGAGCAAGTGGGGGAATCACGCCTGAATCATTATCTTGAAAGGTTAGGTTATAGTCGCCATCGATTTATTATTTTTATCGTCTCTAATTCAAAATCAATCATGGAACTTTGATTTCATTCTGTTCCTTTATCGAGATAATTCAATTTATAAAAATAATATGTGATGAAATTCAAAAAGAAGTTCTACCCATAAGATATATATCAAGTTTTGGTTTGAATAGAGATAAAATAAATAGTTTTGTAGATGATCCTTTTAGGAGAGGGAAATTCTAACAACCTTTCTAGTTAATTCGTTCTCTGTTTCTATTTAATAGGACCCTAAAGGAAAAAGATTTTCTTTATTCCAAGCTCAAAAATATGTTGACGTCTCTAGTAAATCAAAGTCACCATATAATAGTTATTTTGCTTCACTTTCTTCTTTACAAATAAGAAATTGAAAATTTAGTTACAATTGAAAATCAACTTTCTATCTTCATATATGGATCCTTTATTGATACTTATATTCAATCAGAAGTATTGACCTAATTAAAAAATTATGTTTCACGATTTGATAATTCAATTTTTCAATGATTAAGTGGCCTTTGGATATAAATCACAAGAAGATGTATTTGTACTCGAATCTGTCATTGAGATGAAAAGGACTTAACCTTTTAAGAAATAAAGTTTTTGATCAAACTATGAATTAAATTGATGGACCCATTAACTATTTAAGGGATAATAAAACGAATCACATTTTTACCACCAACTATAACTGTTACAATCTAATTATTGTATACAAATGCAACTTTGTCAAACAATGGTTGTGATAAGTAAGGTAGGATCGTCAAAATCACTAAAAATTATAACATAAAAATGTCTCAAAAGATTTTTTGTACCACCAACTATAACTGTTACAATCTAATTATTGTATACAAATGCAACTTTTATCAAACAATGGTTGTGATAAGTAAGGTAGGATCGACTAAAACACTAAAAATCATTACATAAAATGTCTCAAAAGCTTTTTTGTTTTTCCAACAAGGTTGTACACATAAAATCATAAAGTAGAAAAAGAAATGAGACTTTTGTTTTGATCAAAGTTTCTATTTATAAAAAATCATAAGAAAATGAATTTTTTTTGTTGCTTGAATATTATCTATTTCATTAAAATAAAATATTACGACTACAACAGACATTTTTTCTTTTCAAATTCAAATATGATGGAACAAAAGAGGTGCTACTAGATATCGTCCAGATTAGTCCATGAGTAAAAAGTCCTTCTGGATAAAATCAAGGCAAAGAAAGAGTTCCTCTTTATATTTCTTGATATTCTTTACTTTAGATAATCCTCTACTTTAGATAAGAGATGAAGGAAATTGATGATAAAAGTTGTAGTTATTCATATAATACAAAAAAAGGAAGAGAGAGAAAGATTATTTCTCTTATGTGTTATCTCATGTAGTAATTACCTTTTTTCAATTTGGAGAGATGACTGAGTGGACTAAAGCGAAGGATTTATAATTCATTGTACGAATTAATAATACTAAGGATTTGAATACCACTGTTCCGATTGATGACTTGATTTCTTTTTCAAAATTCGAAATCTTTTATTTTTATTCTAGTTAAATGTGTGGAATAAGCCCGAATCCTAAGAAAATTTGAAAATCATGCAAAAAAGAACCTTTTTATTTTATTCTTCATGACTTATAACTAATATGGGTAATATAGTAAATTACCATTTTATTTATTATTTTTTGGGGGTTTGCCTAGAGCCATCAATATGGGTCAGGCCCGTTGGGCTGGGCCGACTCAGCTTGTAATTTGATAGGTCTAGGCTACAAGTTTTATAGCCTGCATAAGAATAGGGCTTTTTAGCCTAGCACGTATAAGTTGGTCTACCCGTGAGGCTTGAGCAATATGGGTTGGGATAGCCCATGGGCCAAACAAAAATGCTTAAAAAATAGAATAGAGTACTAAGAATTAAAAAAAGAGTCAAAACTCAAAGTCTATTTGGACCATCATAGATATTTAAATATTAAATATGTTTATAAAATATATAAATAATTAAAATACTAAATTTTTTAAGGAATCTGTAGTGCCCCGTATGTTTCTAAGCTAGGAAATGAACCATTTTTCCTACGTATGAAACCTCCTATCCTGTGAGTAGAATTTTAGTGTATGACTTACAATTAGTATCCTAGCGATAAGATATCTTATGAAACATTAAGCATGTTCATATGAGTCACTTAAGATAACACAAGCTAAGAGTTTTTGAATCCATCAAGTTTTAGTGTTTAATTTTTCTAGGGTCATCTTTGAATGAGTATAACTCGATGTTAATATGGTATTTCTACATATTTATACCCACCAAATTGTAGATAATTGAATTATATTTCCAACGATACCAATTTCGCCTTAATCCAATACCCGAGTGAAAAGTTATACCCTTTTTCGTGAGAGACAGTAAGGATAGGCGATTGGTTAGGCGCCGCCCAACCCAGACATAGGCGATTGGTTAGGCGCCGCCTAACCTAGATTAGGCAATCACTTGGGCACTGCCTAAGTCAGTTCCAGGTGCCAAAAACACTCCTTTTTGAGTTACTTTAAGGGTAATTAAGTCTTTTAACACTCCTTACACGTCCCTAAACTTAACCCTACGAAATATATAGCTTCACCCTATTAACATCTCAAAGCTGATCATCCAAGAGCACTAAAAGAGAAAAACAACTAGGGTTGCATAATTAAGCTTGAAGATCTAATTTCAAGGAAATTCCTCCATCAATCATCAAGAACCTCCCTTCCAAGGTATGCATAGTATTCATCCACGAATTCCCTTCATCCGTGGAGTTCAAGAATCAATCTTTAAAATACAAAAGCTTGGTTGATTGTGGTGATATGATCATACCCATGTTTATGCTTGTTTGTTTTGCTATATAATAGTATTATGACTGTATATCTCATGAAATTTATGTTGTTAGTTGAAAAACATGATCTTTAGATGGATTGATAGAATGCAAGTATGAAATCAACTTATGCCTTAAAGAATGCATGCAAGGTGTTCGATAAAATTCCTAGTATGTTAGAACTTCATATTTACATGATTTCATGATATCTAAATAACAAGTTCATGTTAGTCATACACTCCAATATGAATTTCCATGCAAATTATCTGTTGTTATTTTTGTGGTATAAAGAATTTATGATAATGGAGATATAAATTATGCACACAAAATATATCCATGCTTTCCCTACCATGTTTGGGATGTTGAATAAATACATGAAGTATAATATCCTCAAATCATTACAATATGAACTAAACGTTATATGCTGTCGTTCCCTTACGCTTGAATGGTTTTTATGCGATTGCTATGAATAGTATATGTTTTTGGAATGCCCATGCTATTAGAATATGAGATTTATGACTTGATTATAAGCATTCCTATTCATGATAGATATTATGATGACCATGTACTTCATGAAATCCCCCACTCATGTATAATGGATTTTTATTGATGGCCATGTACTCAAGAAATTCAAGTTGTGTCAGTTTCCTTCCATCGAGTCCTGGGGGTACTTGTACCCAAAAAATATAGCTATGTGCCTAGAGCTATGTTATGCTTTCACGATACTCTCAGTCAAGCCATGATCTATAGAATTCAATCAGTCATGTGACTCAGGAAAACTCAAAAGTCTCAGTAATCTCAGTAGTCTAGTAATCTCAGTAATCTCAGTGCTCAGTAACCTCAGCAACCTCAGTATTCATAGTCAATCTCAGTAACTTCAGTACTCTTAACCAGTCCTCAGAACTCAGTATATTTCGTCAGTCATGGGAATCCAGTAAACTTAGTTTAGCTCTGCTAAACAACACCACTAGTATCAGTCTAGTTAATTAATATCAGTTCAGCTAATCAGTTCAGTTCTGTTATTCAGTTCAGCTTAGTTATTCAGTTCAGTATCCTTCAAATGGGAGTAGAATTTAGCACTGAGTGAACCCAAGGATGGGAACTCACCCGCCAGTTCAGGGCGTGATTCTTAGTAGTCATCCTTGTGTTCCAAAACTACATAGCCAGCGTAGGTTGAGATATCTTAACCCTTCAGATTAGGTTTGATTAGGTGGATTAACCCGTCAGTTTAGGGTTCCCACCGTTCTCACTGAGTACCTGCCAGTATAGGGTTCTCATAGCTGTTCTTACCAGTGGCGCGGTATTGACACCCCTCCAGTCGGGGCAAAGATTGGACCCCAGCTTAGCTATTATAGCGTATTTAGGGCATGTTGGTTAGATAAATACTTCCCATAGTTTCAGTTATAGATTTTAGGACTATCAGCTATAGCTACCCAGTCTTAGTAAAGAACTCAGATAGTTCTTTAGATTTTAGTATATTAGGACTGTCAGATATAGTCAACTCAAAAATAAAATTGAACTTAGATAGTTTCCTTCAGATTTATGGACTGTTAGATACAATCACTTATGCTATCAATCACAACAGTTATCAGAACTCATGCTATCAGTACTCAGTGTCAGGATTGTTAGATACAGTCAATCAGACCAGTTCTTCATAATTCGAACTGTCAGAAATAATCATTCATTTTTCAGTAATGAAATATCAGTCTCTTAGTATATCAGTAATATAGTATCAAATCCATCACTTATTAGTGATTTACATATCAATATCAATAAAATCAGTCTTTTAGAATCTCATTATCAGTAAACTCATGTCAGTATTGTCCATGCATATAACCCTTTTCATTTAGCCTACCTCACTTGTATACTTAGTACATTCAGACATACTGACGCATTTGCACTATGGTGCTATCTCTTATGTTACACCATAGGTTCAAAGGCATGAGCTTGAAATCAGCAGTGGATTCTAGGATCAACAGCCAGAGTTAGACGGGAGTCCTCATCGTTCGAGGACATAATGATTTCATTTCTATTTCAGTTTTCACTTTATTTCAGTAGTTGGAGTTAGTTGGGGACATGTCCTATCAACTCCTTATTCAGTTCAGTTAGAGGCTTTCAGACTAGATGTTAGATTAGATTTTCAGACTTTAATATTTATGTTTCTTTTTGGTATTATTATACCATATTTTTCAGATATGTATCAATATTGAACCTTAAGGCCTTATAGTTCATGTTTTCGTATATTTTATGAGATATTATGCAGTTTACAGGTACAGATATCAATCATGGGTTAGCTTGTGGTCCCTCGAGGTTATGAACACCGTGTAACATTCGGCTTCA
>NC_061118.1:12629844-12655786 GCF_002878395.1 Capsicum annuum | reverse complement strand
GCTTGTGGTCCCTCGAGGTTATGAACACCGTGTAACATTCGGCTTCAGCGAATTGGGGCATTACAAACTTAGTATCAGAGCCTAAGGTTCAACAGTGTCCTAGGAAGTTTGAAAGGTGCATCAAGTGAAGTTTAGTACATGGGTGTATTGTGCACCACACTTATGTACAAGAGGCTATGAGATGTTTTAGGAACAGTTTCCCTTCTTTCATGTCTCAAGATCATGCTATAGCAAGTTTCTTTAAGGAAACCATGTATATTCATATCATGCACCCCTCATGTTCACTTTACCTTACTTTCAAGGTAATAGAAATACTGAACTTCAAAGTACTAAAGACAAGGCTTTCTCAGATAGTCCCTACGGTCAGTTATGAGATAGCAACAGACTCAAATAGTATCCCATCAGTTCATTATTATTCCAAGGTTGTACAGATTTTATTCATGATCATGAGAACTCATTCTTGAACCCAGAAGTTTAGCAGTAGTAGAGTTGGGATAGTATTATTCTATTTAATTAGATTATGTATTCATGGGGATTAGATCAGTAGGCTTGAACAATACGAGCTAAACACTTAAGTTTATTGACTCAAAATTAAGCATAAAGGTGTGAATGTGATACTAGCAGTATAAGAGGAAACAGAATCAAATGATGTGTTTAGTAAGATAGACAGGTGTTAAACATAATGTAGGTATGTGATGGTAGATCAAGTACCTAAGCTAGGCCCTCAGATTTTAGTAGTAGAGCCAGTATGTATAGAAAGCAGCAAGGAAAAACAATTCCAGACCCATTCTCATCTCAGTGCAGAGTTTTTCACTTCAGCTATCATGAAACCAACTCAGGCATTGCATACCAACTCTATGGTCGCGAACTATAATCATGTGTGAATTTAATTTCCAGCATAAGGAGTCCCTTTTACTCCACAGTACGAGTCATGTTCAATGAGAACAATCTACTTTCACACACTTTCCATGGGACTATGTCCGCCTTCAGTTCCCAGTATAAGGGGTTCAGTTCCAGCTCCCTCAGTATTCGAATCATGTCCCACGAGTACAGAAAACTCTAGACTCAAGTCATGCAGCTCATGACTCATGTACGCATATCATGCTTTCCATTATACTTAGCTTCCATGACTCATGCTATGCCCCTACAGATCAGATACATTTAGACTATGTCATATATATCCTCAGTTCAGACCTTATTGGTAAATCCAAACAATTGATATTTTATTCCTCAAATTTCAGTCATGTGTCAATTTTAGTTTGTATCTATTCATGTTTCAGGTCCTCCTGATTTACTCCTCCAGTTAGCTCTCCTTATGTAACAGTGTAGTGATGAGCAGTTGTTTAGATAAGAGAGGATTGTTGCATGCTTACTTTGCACGAAGGTGTAGTTATGAAGATAGGCTTGAATGTCATGATAAATGTGCAAGTAAACTTCTAGAAAGGGATCGTATTTAGAAGTTGGGAAAGTACAAAGTGTAAGTGTACATTTAGATCCTTGACTTATGTCAGTCCCCAGCATGTAGCCATCAAAAACTCAGTTGCCAACTCAATTATAGCTTCAGTATCCAGCAATCAGTAATTAGTGTTCAGTCCTTGAATTCAGTACTTCTGTACTAGCTATAGGCTTAGTTATAATGTCATCTTCAGTTCAGTAACTAGATTTGAAACTCAGTTCAGTTCCAAACATGCTTGACCATAGCATTTAGGTTGTCAATACTCAGTTATCAGTATTTCAGTACCCCAATTTATAGAATACCTCAGATCCATGTCGTACGCTTGGCCTCGCATTCAAAAATAATACAGACTTCATGAATCCATGTTCAAATACGTCATTCTACTCAATTAGTCCTTATCTCCTATGCATAAAACTCAAAAATCTCAGCCCAGCTATTTAGAATAAGTACAGTTTAGCTTTGAAGATCCAGTATTCAGCTATCAGTTATTTAGTTAATCAGATAAGTTAGTGTATTTATGCACTCGTGTTTAGCTCAGTTCATGTATCATGTCTCAGTTTCAGATGCTAGCTATTTAGTCATGACTCAGTTCCTAGGTATTTTGTGTATCACCTTAATTTCCCTCAGTAGCTCATCCAAGTCAGTATCCTTTGAGGGACATACCAAGGGAAAGATACATCATACCCCTAAAATTTCATGACATAAACATGCTGCTCTATTTTATTTTGATGAATCCAGTTTGGAGAAAGGGTACTTATAAGTTAACCCTTAAACTCTAACTTCAGTCATATGCCATATTTTTAAGATTCAGTTCAGATCATGATATTCAGTATATCTACCACATCCCAGACTTAGTTGTGTTCTCATGTTTATGACTATGCATATAGAGTAATTAATCTCAAACTTATCGGTATTATTAGTACAAGGTAATAGTTTTCCTTAAAATTACTCGTTATCATGTTCATATTTTAGTGCAAAACTTGGTATTCAATTCCATCCTCAGTTTTCAGTTCAAACTTGATACCTTTACCATTGCATGTTCATGAGTAAGTTTAGTCATGAATTCACGCATCAGATATGTGTGATCAGCTCATTAGTACTCTCAGTCATGCATTCACGTATTATGTCAGTCATATAATCATGGATCAGATATGCATGGATTCAGCCTTTCAGTTGTGCATCAGATATGCATTCTCATTTTGAGAAAACTTACTTTATTAGAATCCTCAGTCTTAATTTCATGAATTAGCTTCCCATGCATCAGATATGCATATTCAGTATGTTGTGCTCAGCTTTCAGTCATGCCAGTCATGAACCCATGTATTAGTATTGTATGTCTTGTACATACTTCATCTTATCATCTCTCCTACTTCAGTTTATTTTCATTCGAGGACGAATGTTCCCAAGGGGGAGATATTGTAATACCCCGTATGTTTCTAAGCTAGGAGACGAACCATTTTTCCTATGTATGAAACCTCCTATCCTGTGAGTAGCATTTTAGTGCATGACTTACAATGAGTATCCTAGGGATAATATATCTTATGATACATTAAGCATGTTCATATGAGTCACTTAAGGTAATACAAGCTAAGAGTTTTTGAATCCATCAGGTTTTAGTGTTCGATTTTGTAAGGGTCATATTTGAACGAGTATAACTTAATGTTAATTTTGTATTTATGCATATTTATACCCACCAAATTGTAGATAATTGAATTATCTTTCCAACAATACCAACTTCGCCTTAATCCAATACCCGAGTGAAAAGTTATGCCCTTTTTCGTGAGAGACACTAAGGATAGGCGATTGGTTAGGCGCTGCCCAACCCAGACATAGGTGATTGGTTAGGCGCCGCCTAACCTAGCTTAGGAAATCACTTGGGCGCTGCCTAAGTTAGTTTCAGGTGCTAAGAACACTCCGTTTTGAGTTATTTTAAGGTTAATTAAGTCTTTTAACACTCCTTACACGTCCCTAAACTTTACCCTACGAAATATATAGCTTCTAAACACATTACAACCCTATTAACATCTCGAAGCACATCATCCAAGATCCCTAAGAGATTAAAATAACTAGGGTTGCATAATTAATCTTGAAGATCCAATTTCAAGGAAATTCCTCCGTCAATCATCAAGAACCTCCCTTCCAAGGTATGCGTAGTGTTCATTCACGGATTCCCTTCGTCCGTGGAGTTCAAGAATCAATCTTTAAAATACAAAATCTTGGTTGATTGTGGTGATATGATCATACCCATGTTGATGCTTGTTTGTTTTGCTATATAATAGTATCGTGACTATATATCTCATGAAAGTTATGTTGTTAGCTGAAAAACATGATCTTTAGATGGATTGATAGAATGCAAGTATGAAATTCACCTATGCCTTAAAGAATGCATGCAAGGTGTTCAATAAAATGCCTAGTATGTTAGAACTTCATATTTACATGATTTCATGGTATCTAAATAACAAGTTCATGTTAGTCATACACTCCAATATTTATTTCCATGCAAATTATGTGTTGTTATTGTTGTGGTATAAAGCATGTATGATAATGGAGATATAAATTATGTACACAAAATATATCCATGCTTTTCCTACCATGTTTGGGATGTTGAATAAATACATGAAGTATAATATCCTCAAATCATTACAATATGAACTAAACGTTATATGTTGTCGTTCCCTTACGCTTGAATGGTTTTTATGCGATTGCTATGAATAGTATATGTTTTTGGAATGCCGATGATATTAGAATATGAGATTTATGACTTGATTATAAGCATTCCTATTCATGATAGATATTATGATGACCATGTACTTCATGAAATCCCTCACTCATGTATAATGGATTTTTATTGATGGTCGTGTACTCAAGAAATTCAAGTTGTGTCAGTTTCCTTCCATCGAGTCCTGGGGATACTTGTACCCAAAAAATATAGTTGTGTGCCTAGAGCCATGACATGTTTTCACGATACTGTCAGTCAAGCCATGATCTATAGAATTCAGTCAGTCATGTGACTCAGGAAAACTTAGAAATCTCAGTAATCTCAGTAGTCCAGTAATCTCAGTGCTCAGTAATCTCAGCAACCTCAGTATTCATAGTCAATCTCAGTAAATTTAGTACTCTCAACCAGTCCTTAGAACTCAGTACATTCTGTCAGTCATTGGAATCTAGTAAAATTAGTTTAGCTCTGCTAAATAACATCACTAGTATCAGTCCAGTTAATTAATATCAGTTCAGCTAATCAGTTCAGTTCAGTTAATCATTTTAGCTTAGTTATTCAGTTCAGTGTCCTTCAGATGGTAGTAGAAGTTAGCACCGAGTGAACCCAAGGATGGGAACTGACCCACCAGTTCAGGTTGTGATTCTTAGTAGTCATCCTTGTGTTCCAGAACTACGTAGCCAGCGTCGGTTGAGACATCTTAACCCGTCAGATTAGGGTTGATGAGATGTCTTAACCCATCAGTTTAGGTTTCCCACCATTCTCATTGAGTACCTGCCAGTATAGGGTTATCACAACTGTCCTTACCAGTGGCGCGGTATTGACACCCCTCTAGTCGGGGCAGAGATTAGACCCCAGCTTAGCTATTATAGCATATTTGGGGTATGTCGGTTAGATAACTACTTCCCATAATTTTAGTTACAAATTTTAGGACTGTCAGCTATAGTTACCCAATCTCAGTAAAGAACTCAGATAGTTCTTCAGATTTCAGTATATCAGGACTGTCAGATACAGTTAACTCAGAAATAAAATTGAACTCAGATAGTTTTCTTCAGATTTATGGACTTTCAAATACAATCACTTATGCTATCAATCACAACAGTTATCAGAAATCATGCTATCAGTACGGAGTGTCAGGACTGTCAGATATAGTCAATCAGACCAGTTTTTCATAATTCGAACTGTCAGAAACAATCATTCATTTATCAGTAATGAAATATCAGTCTCTTAGTATATCAGTAATACAGTATCAAGTCCATCAATTATTAGTGATTTACATATCAATATCAGTAAACTTAGTCTTTTAGAATCTCATTATTAGTACACTCATGTTCTCAGTATTCAGACTCAGTAGTCCATATCTCCACGAGTTTAGTTACAGTTATGTATGCATATATGTACTCTCACGTTCATATCAGTCAGTATTGTCCATGCATATAACCCTTTGCATTTAGCCTACCTCACTTGTATACTCAATACATTCAGACGTACTGACGCATTTGTGCTATGGTGCTTTCTCTTATGTTAAACCATAGGTTCAGAGGCATGAGCTCCAAATCAGCAGTAGATTCCAGGATCAGCAGTCAGAGTTATACGTGAGTTCTCATCCTTTGAGGACATGATGATTTCATTTCTATTTTAGTTTTCACTTTATTTCAGTAGTTAGAGTTAGTTGGGGACATGTCTCATCAACTCCTTATTAGTTCAGTTAGAGGCTTTCAGACTAGATGTCAGATTAGATGTTCAGACTTTATTATTTATGTTTCTTTTTGGTATTGTTATACCATATTTTTTAGATATGTATCAGTATTGAACTTTATGGCATTACAGTTCATGTTTTCGCATATTTTATGAGATATTATGCAGTTTACAGGTATAGATATCAATCATGGGTTAGCTTGTGGTCCCTCAGGGTCATGAGCACCGCTATCATTCCGGTTCAACGAATCGGGGCGGTACAGATTCAAATATGTTTGATAAAGATAATGTGGCAATATTGAGCACGCTATAACTCACAAGTGCCATGAGCTTTTTTTTAGGAGTTTATTTTCACCTTTAATGGACTAAATATTGACATTTCTTTGTGTTTTATCGTGATTAATTAAAATAAAAATAGGTTAAATTTATTATTTAGCTAGTTATATTAATACTCATTAATAGTTTTGTTTATTTTTCAACATCTCTATTTGGTTTGAATGTGGTGTCAAAAGTTATTTAATTTCATAGATTATTTGAATTTTTTGTAAATTTAAGACTTGGTTAAGTAGTGACTTCATGTAATATTATATTGTACATATTTATGTAATTAGTAATTTAAAATTTAAATTAATATTATAAAAATAATATATTTTAAAAAGTGGGTTGACCCATGGAGAGCCACAGCACACAGTGTGATGGGTTGGGCTTGCTATTTTTTGACCTATCAAGTTGATGGGCCAGCTCGGCCTGGTCCGAAAAACACCAAAGCCCATGTGGGATAGCTTAGATGGGCTGGGTCGGCCTGTATTGATAGCTATAGGTTTTCCATATCAAACATGAACAAGTAAAGACAGAAGGAATGGGTACAAAATATCTATTTCTCTAGTAACAAACTAAAGAGCGTAACATGAATAAATATCATGTGTTAACCTATATAACAATTTACGTTGATGAGAATTTAGTTAGCCTAAATGACAATTTACATTGCTTGAATTTTGATCATTTATCGAGCGTAGTCAACTGAGTTTTTAGATACATGCTAACCCTCTTCCAATGGGAAACCAGTGAGCCATAAAACTGCACCCGCACTGACCTTTTTGGCCCGTAAAAAAAAATCCCAAGTCTTTGGAAATATTATATTCAACACTTTCAGGACTTTCAAGTAGAGGCAATGCAACTGAGCCATGGGACTTTATGCTTCTAATCCATCCACGAAACAGAAAATTCACAACATGTACATATAAAATCTCCTTCACATAAATAAACAATTGCTTATCCTATTCATTGGTTCTCATTTGAATATTTTCAAGTTATCCCAGAGAATCTGTCATGGTCAAGAATAGTCAAAGAGCCATCTTATGTGTGTAAGATGTGTAAACATGAGACAAACTTATATACTAATTTTTTCCTTGCATCGGGTAACTAATCAAAGAATTTACATAAGCTTTTACATTTGGCTCGATCCATGCACCAGCCAATGAACATAAAGCATGATGAAGGCTGAATGAAGGATTTGGAACTGGGATAAGGCTTTTTCAGGAAGGCAGGATAAATTTACAGATTTTGTGGATTAAGGATAAGGTTCTTTTACAAAGGTAGGCAGAATGTACGAATTTGAGGGACTGGGATAACTCTTTTACAAGAGTGAAAAATTAGACTTTTAAGGGGTCATTTGGTACATGAAATAAGGTGGAGATCTTAGGTTTAAGCCTAAGATAAACTTTATACTTATTTTGATTGACTGTATAAATTAGACGTGTGTAATTGAATTTTTTTTAATAAAAATAAGATGGCCTTTATAATTCTATATTTAGGGAAAGTACATAATTTGCCACCGTAACTTGCACAGAAATGTCATTTACACATGAATCCTTTACGGGGGACTCTTACCTCCCTACTCTTCTCTAAAGTTATTCATTACCCCTAAAAATGCAGAACCAATCTTTTCATGAGCATTGTCTTCCATATGTTGGTGCATCAATAGCCATGTCAGAGTTATCTTAGATGCCAAATAATTTTAACTTTCACACCTTTTCTTTTCTTTTTTTTTATTTTTTTATTTTATTCTTAAATTTTCTTACCCAAATCTCTCTTCTATGCTACCACCTTACACAACAATCAAGGTTTTAAAATCATTGAGCTCCAACTTGAAGGAAAAGCTGGCAAGTTCATGATGGTTTTTGACAAAGAAACTCCGAGATAAAGGAGATTAAAGTTAGAGAGAAAGGATCAAATAAGTTGAAAGTTGACCGGGGAAGATCGGGTTTACTGGGAAAAAAACCCCCCGGCTAACATTTTCTAATGCACAATAACAAAAGTAGAGAAAAGTATCAAAACCAATCATTCTCTAATTACTCTCTATTTACTCTTCAAATTGGACAAATTCTAGTTTCACGTGGACCAATCACCACATCTCTATACACTTTCTTTCTTAATATCCACCTCTAGAAACCCCTCTACAGTTACATCCATCTGTATCTTTCTATTTCTTCAGAAGAATAGTAGTTACCAAAATTTTCTTTAACACACATTTATTGATATAAAAGTTCATTTTATCTACTCATATGCCTATTTCTATTAAATAACCTAAATTAGCATTTCCTTACTGAAATTGTGGCTAATGTTATTGCTACGGTGATGAGGATATAAATCTCTACTATGAAGATAATGTGTGTCCCTGGTGTCTGGGGTGGGAAAAGAGACAGTTGAGGTAAAGAAAAAAATGAAGAAAGTAGTAAGGAAGAATGACAGATACTAGCTTTTATCAGAAGTGGTAAGATATAAGGATGGAGAATATAAAAGGGGTTAATCCTGAGAAACCTTGAACTTGACGATAGAGGGTTTATGGGGTAGATTTGGTTTTCCACTTGTCAGGTTTCTGTTTAGTCCAATTGTCAAATAAATATTCATAGTATACTATTTTGTGTGATTTTGGATTTCCACAGACCTTACATAGGTTGATACCACTACCTTTTTCATATTATCTAAGGGGGTATTAGTTTCACTTCAACAATAATAGGGTTAATGGGTCGCCCATGATAGTGTGTAAATGGCTTTTTTATGCAGGATTTTATAACTGGTAACATGTATGTATATTTGGAACAAAAAAAGTACATAGGATATACTGAAACCATATTAAAAGTACGATATGATAAAGAAAAACTAAACTACAACCCTATACAGAATTTAGAACGTCAACCAAAGAGATACCATATGTGAGATTCTTAGGACACCCAAAAAAAATGATGCAATTCCACTTCATCATCTCTACTAAGTTCTCTTTGTTCTCAAATCATCTAGAGTTCCTCTCTTTTTAGATGGAGTACCAAATACATGCAGGATAATTCTCCATCTACCACTATTTAGCCTGACTCCTGCTGCATCCTAACTTAAAAGAACTTCTGAGATTTTACTTGGGATTATTCAAGTATTCTTTTTGATTTTTCATATGATGTCCACAACCCTCATTGGAGCCCGATTAATCCATATTCACGTTGTATAGGGCCCATTTAGGGAAGCACTCCATACCAGGGATTTTTCTATACCCACCGACATTATCTAAGTTATGCCTCTTAGATTAATGAAAAATCTCCAAAGCTGTTGTGCTGTATTATAATGTAAAATAAGATGGTTAATTTGTCTCTATGTTTTCTCCACATAGGAAACATCTAGAACAAAGTGGTAACCGTCTCCTTAGTTTGTCCTATGATAGAACAGTTCCCCAAGACAAAAGATACACAACCATAGTTGCTTCCATGGCCAGTTTTAAATCTGTAGGTTTGACTGAATCAACATTTTGTAAGCTATATTGATCTTATAAGCATCATTGGTATAACCTTCCCACCACAATCCATCAGTTCCAAGCTGTTTTCTACTGAACAGTTCCAAATATTTGAATAATTCAATCACCTTTGGATATTTCCCAATCATTAAGCATTCTTCTGAAAATTATATACTAACCTTGAGGACACCACGTATCAGCCCTTGTCTTCTGGTTTTGGTTCTAGGCAAGAATAAAAATCTCAGGAAAACTCTCTTGAAGACTTCTATTCCCAAGCAAGTTATTTTTTCAAAAAAAAAAATTATTACCATCATGCACTTCCATTAAAGAATGACTCTTCAGATCAGGCCAAAGTGCTCTTAGATCTCCACAAACTAACACCCCGAGGACTTCTTTATGCAAGTTAAGGGGGTAACTTGTGTATTTTGCCGTTTATTTTAACAAACTAAATATACAAGCCTGTGTCAGTACGAGCCCAACATACATTACTCCCTCTATCCCTAATTATGCGACATAGACAAAATTTCAAGAGTTGATCACTTTTTTCTTTGATCATAATTTTTAATTTTTTTAAAAAGAATTTTAAGCTTTTAATTATTGTGATTTATATAACTTTTAACGTAATTTACAAATATATAAATTATCGGAAATACCTTCTTAATAATTATAAGTGCATTTACTCCCTCTGTCCATAATCATCTGGCACAAATGGAATTTGGAGAGTCAACCAAATTGTTCTTTGACCACATTCTTTTTAAAATATTTTAAGTTTTTAATTATTGTTATTTATAGTACTTTTTACATAATTTCTAAATATATAATTTTTGAAAATTCCTTCTTAATAATCAAATACTTAAATGATAGAAGTGCCTTTTAATGCAATCATAAATCTAAGAAGCACACATGTCGACGAAGACATGTGTGCTTCTGGCATCCTCTATTATAGTATAATAAAACTGAGAATGTAAACATAAGGAAAAAGAGGCAAGGGAATTTGAAAATTTGATGTGAATCTCTCAACAGTAACCCTCATAGATTAAAAGAGGCTCCTTCCTATACAATTTCAGAAATAATCTTTACCAAAAGTTAGAAGTACGAAGTCTATACATCCTTGCAAACTCAGTTGAACTGAGTTAAATTATGAATTGTATACCAGCCAGTTACTGTCTAGCACATTATCTAGCATGCAGTTAATTCTACTTCTAAATTCCACTAAAGCCACCAGGCGACCATAACAATGGCAACAACAACATACCTAGTATATTCCCACAAATTAAAATGAAATCTCTTCAATACCAATTTCCATCCATATCTCTCCCTACTAAAATCCCAGTTGCAGAGGTGGTAAAGAAGGGAAAAAAATAACAACAACAACTAATTATGTAAGAGAAGTAGCAATAACTAGAATAAAATTCCTATTATCCAATGAGGCTAGCATCCATGCAGTTCATTTAATAAAATGACTCCCAACATACACTCCTACACAATAGCAGTTTTATTATATCCAAATTGGGTTAGGCCAGACCACCCAATTACCAAAGTCAATCTATAGAATGGTAGTACTTTCTAGCTAATATGGCACAAATGCATATGAGAAACCCATAATTTAGTCATAAAGGTGAAATTGTTGGGTTATTAGGTCTTTTTTCCTTCCTATGTGGATAAATGAAGCCCAATTTGGACCAACCCACTTTTTCCTAGAGGACTATTATTATGGGCATATATATATTGATCTTTTTAGGTCTTATTCACTATCACAAAAAAAAGAGTTTTCAGCAGCCAAAGAGAGAAAAACAAAGTTGATTTTTGCACCTAAATTTCAGTCACAGTTGTCAACTTCAAATTGCAATTCCCACTTTTTTCTATTCCAATTGAGCTAATATTTAGACTGTTTGTTCCTCTCATCTTAATATTTGATTAGAACTGATAGAGCTTGATTTGGTGGCCTGTAGCTCCTGTTCTTCATTCTCGAATAGTAGTTGTATTTTTTGTCCTTTCACTCTTTTATTTCTCTAGTGTTTGGTGCTGTGGTTTATGTATTTTTTATTATTGTTTGGCACTAGTTTAGTGGACATTTTGGAGGACAATATTGTAACTCTTTGGTTATTATAGTGGAATTTTTGGTACCATGGTTTTTTACTCTTCACACTGAAAGGTTTTCCACGTAAATCTTGTGTCTTGTATGATTGACTTTATTTTTGTCTTGTTTTATTTGGTTGAGTTGTTTGCTATATATTACTCTATTTTGCTTGGGTTTATTTGCCTCATCTTGGTTTAAGTTGAAAGGGAAAGTTTAGTCTTGGGTATTTTCCGCTGCTACCCTGTCGGGCTCTTTAATTGTGTACCTGTCTTTCCTAATAAAGTGGTATCAGAGCATTGGTTGTTGTTGGTTGTCGATTTGAATGATGGAGATAAATATGAGCAAGATGGTGTGTTTTAATGGTAGTAATTATCATACTTGGAAAGGCAAGATAAAAGATCTTATATTTTTCAAGAAAATGTATCTACCTGTGTTTGCCTCTACTAAATATGAATCCATGACAGATGAGGATTGGGAATTTGAGCACTTACAGGTTTGTGGATATATCAGACAATGGGTTAAAGATAATATTATAAATCATATTGTGAATGAGACATATGCTATAAGTTTGTGGGACAAGCTCGAGATACTTTATGCTTCCAAGACTAGAAATAACAAGTTGTTCTTTCTTAAGCAATTGATGAATATCAGGTATAAAGAGGATATTCCTATTTCTGATCATATAAATTATTTTCAGGGTGTCTTCACCAGCTGTCCAGAATGGGTGTAAAGTTCGATGAAGAAATTTAGGGACTTTGGGTTCTTAATACTCTGCCTGAATCTTGGGAAACTCTTCAAGTTTCTTTGACTAATTCTGCTCCCGGTGGTATTGTAACTATGGAATATATTAAGAGTGGTGTCTTGAATAAAGAGATGAGAAGAAGATCTGAGGCGTCATCTTCTTCCTCTTCACACTCTGATGTTTTGGTTACTGAAGAGAGAGGGAGAAACAAGTCCAGAGATTCAAATGATAGAGATAAAAGTAGAAGCAAGTCAAGGTCCAAATTTAAGAATGTTACATGTGACTATTGCAACAAAAAGGGGCATACCATGAAATATTGTTACAAGCATAAGAGAGATATAAGATGGCAAAAGAAAAAAGGCGATAATGAAAATTGTGTTGCTGTTGTTGCTAATGATGATCTTCTTGTTACTTGTGGTAAGAATGCCATTAATCTTGTTCACGATGAGTCTAGCTCGTTTGTGGATTCTGGTGCTACTTCTCATGTTACTCCAAAGAAGGAATTATTTTCTTCTTATACTCCAAGTAATTTTGGGATGATGAAAATGGGAAATAATGATGAAGTTAAAGTACTTGGCATTGGCATGATTTATTTGGAAAGTAACAGTGGTTCCAAACTAGTTCTCAATAATGTCAAGCATGATCCAGATATTCGCCTGAATTTGATTTCTGTAGGAAGTCTTGATGATGAGGGTTATGTTAATACCCTTGGTACTGGCCAGTGTAATCTTACTAGAGGTTTGATGATTGTGGCTTGAGATGAAAAGTTGTCTAACTTGTACATATTTCAAGGCTCTACTTCTAGAGGCTAGATAAACTTAGTGGAGAATGATACTTCATTAGAGTTGTGGTATAGAAGGTTGAGTCATATGAGTGAGAAGGGGATTGATAGTTTGGCTAAGAAAAATTTGCTTTTTGGAGTAAAACAAGCAAAGTTGGAGAAGTGTGTTCATTGCTTAGCCAGTAAACAGAAAAGAGTTTCTTTTCAGAGTCATCTGCCTTCAAGAAAGCTTGATTTTCTAGAGTTGGTGCATTTTGATTTGTGCGGTCCTTTTAAAGTAAGGTCTCATGGTGGTGCACTTAACTTTGTGATTTTTATTGATGATCATTCTCGCAAACTCTAGGTATTTTCTTTCAATTCCAAGGATCAAGTACTTGATGTGTTCAAGAATTTTCAGGCCTTGGTTGAAAGATAGAAAAGAAAGAAATTCAAATGCATCTGTTCAGATAATGGTGGTGAGTATATTGGTCCTTTTGATAGATATTGCAGAGAGAAGGGTATTCGGCATCAGAAAACTCCTCCAAAGACTCCTCAGTTGAATGGCTTAGCAGAAAAGATGAACAGAACACTAGTTGAGAAGGTTAGATGTATGCTTTTAAATACTAAGCTGGCAGATTCCTTTTGAGCAGAAGCACTTAATATGGTTATTTATGTTATCAATTAATATTCTACTATTTCTTTGAATGGTGATGTCCCTAATAAAGTTTGGTCTGGTAAGAATGTTTCTTATGATTATCTTAGAGTCTTTGGGTGTAAATCTTCTGTTCAAGTTCCTAAGGATGAAAGGTCAAAGTTGGATGTTAAAACTATACAGTGTATCTTCATTGGTTATGGTCAAGATGAATTTGGCTATCATTTCTATGATCCAATTGAGAAGAAACTTATTAGAAACTGCGATGTTGTATTCTTTGAAGACCAAACAATTGAAGATTTTGACAAAGCTGAGAAGGTTGATTCTAGAGTAGTGAGAGCCTAGTTGATGTTGATCCAGTTCCTTTAACTACTACTCCTGAAGTAAATCTTCATGATGATGAAAATCAAGTTGATAATGAAGATGATAATCATGTTCAGAATGACCAGCAAGAAGTTGTTGATGCTTCAGTGCAAGTTGATATGGTTGATCAGCAACTAGTTGTTGATGCTCCAGAGAGTTCTCTCAAATAATCTACAATAGAGAGAATACCTTCATCTCGTTATTCCCTCAGTGAGTATGTAATCTTGACTGACGGGGGAGAACCTGAGAGTCTTAATGAGGCCATGGAAAGTGAAGAAAAAGAAAAGCGGTTAGATGCTATGGAAGATGAAATTAAATCTTTGCAAGATAAAAATACCTTTGATTTGGTTAAGCTGCCTAAAGACAGAAAATCTTTAAAAAATAAGTGGATTTTTTGGGTGAAGCATGAAGATGGTAATCCAATTCCACGGTACAAAGAGAGATTGGGTGTGAAGGGATTTAATCAGAAAAAGGGAGTTAATTTTGATGAGATATTTTCTCTGGTTGTAAAGATATCATCCATTCGTGTGGTTCTAGGCTTAGCTGCAAGTCTAGATTTAGAGGTTGAGCAAATGGATGTTAAAATTGCTTTTCTCCATGGTGACTTAGATGAAGAATTTATATGGAGAAACCCGAAGGTTTTTAAGTCAAGGGAAAAGATAATTATGTTTGCAAATTAAAGAAGAGCTTGTATGGTTTGAAACAAGATCTTAGGTAATAGTACAGGAAGTTTGGTTCCTTTATGAGTCAGCACGGCTTCAAGAAGACTACTTCAGACCATTGTGTTTTTGTACAAAAATTCTCTGATGGTGACTTTATTATTGTGTTTCTTTATGTTGATGACATGCTTGTTGTTGGTCATAATTCTTGCAGGATTCAAAAGTTGAAGCAAGAGTTGAGTAAGTCTTTTTCTATGAAAGACTTAGGACCAGCAAAATAGATTCTTGGCATACAGATTGTCTGTAACATAAAGGCCAAGAAGTTGTGGTTATCAAAAGAGAAGTACATTCAAAAAGTACTTCAAAGGTTTAAGATGGACAAAGCTAAGGTTGTCAGTACACCTTTAACTATGTATTCAAGTTGAGCACGAAGCAGTGTCCTTCCAGTGATGATGAGAAGAAAGATATGAAAAATGTTCCTTATGCTTCAGCTGTTGGTAGTTTGATGTATGCAATGGTTTGCACAAGACCAGATATTGCTCATGTTGTTGGTGTTGTTAGTCTTTTTTTTTTTTAGTCTGGGAAGAGAACATTGGAATGCTGTGCAGCGGATTATGAGATATCTTTGTGGTACTTTTAGTCTGAGTTTGTGTTTTAGTATAGAAAAGCCTATTCTTTTTGGTTATACTAATTCAGCTATGGCCGGTGATGTTGATACTCGCAAGCCTACTTCAGGGTATTTGGTTACTTTTGCAGGGGGAGCAGTGTCTTGGCAATCTAGGTTGCAAAAATGCGTTGCTCTATGTACTACAGAAGCTGATCTTATTGCTGCCGTTGAAGCTTGTAAAGAATTGCTTTGGATGAAGAGATTCTTGGAGGAACTTGGTTGTGCTCAAGAGAGGTATGTTCTTCATTACGACAGTCAAAGTGCCATACATCTTTGAAAGAATTCTACATTTCATGGTCGGTCTAAACACATTGATGTGAGATACCATTGGATTCAGGATGTGTTGGATTCTAAGTTGCTTGAACTTGAGAATATTCATATGGATGATAATGGTTCCGACATGATGACTAAATCTTTGACAAGAAGGAAGTTTGAAGATTTTTGCATGATTATCGGGATGGCGGTCTCCTCTACATAGTCGGGAGGGGGAGAATTGTTGGGTTATTGGGTTTTTTCCCTTCCTATGTGGATAAATGAAGCTCAATTTGGAACAACCCACTTTTTCCCATAGACCTATTACTATGGGGCATATACATTGATCTTTTAGGTCTTATTCACTATCACAAAAAAGAGAGTTTTCAGCAACCAAAGAAAGAAAAACAAAGTTGATTTTTGCACCTAAATTTCAGCCACAGCTGTCAACTTCAAATTGCGATTCCCACTTCATTTCTTGTCCGATTGAGATAATTTTTGGACTGCTTGTTTCTCTTATCTCAATATTTTATTAGGAACTACGGAGATTGATTTGGTGGCCTGTAGCTCCTGTTCTTCATTCCCGAACAGTAGCTGCATTTTTGGTGCTTTCACTCCTTTATTTCTCTAGTATTTGGTGTTGTGGTTTATGTATTGTTTCTTGTTGTTTGGAACTTTTTTGGTGGTCATTTTGGAGGGCAATATTGTAACTCTTTGGTGATTATAGTGGAGGTTTTCGTCCCGTAGTTTTTTACTCTTCACACTGAAAGGTTTCCCTTTATTCTTGTCTTGTTTCATTTGGTTGAGTTGTTTGCTGTATATTACTCTATTTTTCTTGGGTTTATTTGTCTCCTCTTGGTTCAAGTTGAAAGGAAAAGTTTAGTCTTAGGTATTTTCCGTTGCTACCCTGTCGGGCTCTTTGATTGTGTGCCCATCTTTCCCAACAGAAATTTAGTTGATGGCTAAGATGATTTCTCAAAATAAAAACAAATAATTCAATATAACAACATACCTCTGGAACTTCATCATGGGGACAATGACCAGCAGGGCTAATTTCATAATATGGAGCATTACCCAATTACCGTTTCACCTGTAATCCCCAAATCGGCTTCACCCAGGGGTCTTCTTTCCCATACTTGAGACACACAGGGACATTGTTCATTTGACACCTATGGAAATGTAAAAATTGAAGCTTTGAGTTCTGGTTTAGTAAAAATAAGCCAACTGCAGCAATTTGATATTTTCTCTACGTACCCAGATAAAGCCTCTTTGAAATAAAGTTGTCCTTGGGGAGCAAACATTATTGAGGCAAAGGTTGCCACTGCAGCAGGATGCTTTGTTGTCTCAAGTATCCGAGCAAAAACTTCGTCAACCTTTTTTGTGGAATCAGCATAAACTTGTTTCAGTACCTTAGCAATAGTTTCAGGATCACTAATTTTCTGTCATCCGAAAACATAAGAAATCAAAGACATACAATAAAGCAAAGCCATACATTTGCCAAAAACAGAGACATGAGAGAAACTGAACAATGATTGAATCAATTTGTTGATCTAATATATAAGATACGTGCAATTTATACACGAGAAATCAGAGATAAAAGGAAACAAGCGATTCTACACTTAATGTAAATATTACCAAATATTTCATCATATTCTATGGTTAATGATACACAATATTTTACAATAAACATAAAATATCTCCAAGTATATTTTTCATATATCTAGAATATCTCTATTTGTAGTTTACCATATTTAGAATGTCTTTTCTATCATGCTAACATCCCCCTCAAATTGATGTCAGTGGATAACAACGTATCAATTTGGCTATTAGCAACTGATGACTTTGTTGTGCCATTGGTTTAATAAACACATCAGCTATTTGAAGATAACTAGATACATATGGAAGAGTAATAACTCTTTTATCTACAATTTCTCTAATAAAATGATAATCAACTTCAATATGTTTGGTCCTTTTATGATAAGCCAGATTGGTATCAATCTGAATGCCACTTCTGTTAGTCAACATGGAAAGGAGTGGGAGTAGATTAAAAAAATTGAACACTTGGAAGTAAACCATAATGCCATATAATCCCAACGAAATCAGAAGATATTGCTCAATATTCAAATTCCATTTAGGATTTTGAAACACAATATTGCTTTTTGCTCTTCCAAGATATCAAAGAATCTCGAGAAATATGCACCAACCCATGACAGTAGTGAGAATCAGGACATCTAGCCCAATCAGAATCACTAAATACATTAAGTCAAATAAGAGAACCACTAGGAGAGAATAATCCATAAGTAGTATTCTTGAGAGATATCGAATGATGCGTCGAACAGAAACCAAATGTAGATGATAGGGAGCCTACATAAATTGACTGACATATTGAACTGCAAAAAAGATAGTAGGTCGAGTAATAGTAAAATAATTTAGGCTTCCACTAATTGTTGGAACAAAGTTGGATCAGGATGAAGATTTTCTTCAATCAAAACGATACCTATCTGCCGAGGAAGATTCTTGAAGACCAACCAAAGAAATCAAATCCCAAGTATATTTGTGTAATTTTGTGTTGGTTTAAGAACACACCTAAATAATCATAATGAACTTCCACCCTAAGTTACTTGGACTCTTCACTTTCAGTGTCGCACCCGTGTCGTACGACATGGGTGTGAGTGTGGGATTTGTATCCAATCTGGTCAACTACTTTTAGGTACTCTGACCAAAATCAACAAGGAAAGTTCAGACAGATTTAATGATTTTAGTAATTAAAACAAAAACTAAGGTGAAATTTAAGAAAATAGAATAACTTGTACATAGAAATTTCTTTGTTACTGCTTTTCCTTTTATCTCCTTTGAGGATTCTCCTCTTGATCAATATTTTCTCCTTAAGCTTTCCACAAATATCCTATAATTTAGGTTTTATAACTCTGTTTTAGATATTTGAATTAGTTTTATCCAAATTCCCGCACCCATATCCGAACTTTGATCCATATCCCCAAATCTTAAAATTGAGATCATTAAAGATCCAGCCTCTAAATCCGCACCCATATCGAACACCTGCACCTAAGTATGAGTAACTTAGCTTTTGACCACAAAACATATGTAAGAGTATCAAGATCTTTTATATGAAAACAATCGAATTAGATCCTAAGATAATAATGTCATCACATATACCAGAAGAATACAAGCAGTAGATGTGTTTCAAAGAAACAAAGATAGGTCATATATACTTGGTTCAAAAGAGAAGTGAAGAAAAGTACATCAACAGACAAAACTTGTAAAATTAAGCTCAGAGAGCTTATTTTAATCAATAAAAAAACCAGTTCAATTAGCAAACATCTAATGTAGCTGATGAAAATATACCAGGTGGAGGTTTCACGTACATATTTCTTTTATAATCACCACGGAGAAAAATATTTTTTATATCGATTAGGTGAAGAAACCTATTTTGTGATACAACAATAATAATAATAGTTTGCATCGTATTCATTTTTGCTACTGGTATAAAATTCTCCTCATAGTCCACATCATACTCCTCTTTGTTATCAAGGACAACCAATCAGGCTTTATACTAATCAAGAGTACCATAAGAATGATGTTTAATTGACTAAACTCATTTATATCCAATTGGACGAACATTTGAAGTACACGGAACAATGTCCCATCTTATTTTCTTAAGAGACAAAAGCTTCTCCATCATTGTTTTCTGCCAACATTCAAGCTTGGAGGCTTGTGAGTAACATGTTGGAATATAGACAACAGACAAAGTAGGAAAAAAACCAATACCAATTAGGAGTACGGGATACTTTGGTACATCCCTAAGTAGGCACAAGCTAAGCAGGTCCTTAAAGAAATCTCAAATTCTAGTTAAGGAGCAGTCTTAGGTGGCTAATCAATTTCTAGATAGGGTAAAGTTTATCAATATTATTTTTACACAAATCCAGATTTGAACCACCTAGAAAAAGATAAAAAATCTTCAAAAGTTGGAAGAAGTGGAGAAACAATAGGTAAGTCAACATGAGTAGGAAAGAAATAGTAATTCTCAATGAAAACAACATTTCTCGAAACACGAAATTTGGTAGAACTTAGATCATAGCCAAAAAAAACTTTCTACCAAATACTATAATCCATAAAAGCACATTTAGTAGACTGAACAAAAAAATATGTTTATTGCATTGAGATTTGAAAGAGAGGAAAATGCACAAAACAAACACAACAAAATGCATGAAAATTATCATAGCTAGGATTTTGGTGATAAAGTCGATAATATGGAGAGTCAAGATTTCACACTTCAAAGGAATCTAATTTTAAATAAAAAGACAACAGTAGACAAAGCTTCAACCACCAAAATTTAGATGTGACTGAGGACTCAATTACTAACTTTGAGTGACATCCAAAAAATGATGATTTTGCACTCAATAGCTCCAATTTATTGTGTCGTATTTGCGCAAGAGCATTGTGAGAGAATTTCTTACTGAAGCAAAAATTATTAAATTCATGAGACGTATATTCTTTACTAGAATCAGATCTTAATATTTTATAGCCTCTGGCAGAGATGCAAGGTAAGGCTGTGTACAATACACCATTGTGGTGGGGGCCTTCCCCGGACCCTGCTCATAGTTGGAGCTTTAGTGCATCGGGATGTTCTTTTTTTTAATTAGATCTTAATATTTTGATGCAGGTAGAAAACTTAGGCTCAATGTAAGTCAAAATTGATTTGAATATGGAAAATTCCTCTGATTTGAAAAGGAGAAACACACACATGGAAAATGAGTATAGTTATCTATAAATGTCACAAAGTACTTAAAATGAGCATAAGAAATAATTGTTGAAATGCCTCAAACATCACTATGAATGACATTAAACATTTTGTAGCACGAAGAAAAGGAAGATTTTTACTTTTACCTAATTTACAAGTAGAACAATCAAAGAAAGCAACTAAATATTGATTTTTATTTGAGAAACTACATATATGGCACCCTAAACTTGTCTTAAAACTACATTAACTTTAGGGGCATTCTTTTACCCATCCACCCTCCCAATCTCGTTCAAAGTGTAATACATATCCCTAAGAGGTGACTTGGCAATGTAAGTGTGCATACTGTCTTGAAAGGGTGTGAGAGGAAAAAGTGATGCTTAAAACTAACTTATTCATATCATTTTCTAACTTATCATTATACAATTAAATACACTCAATATTAAACATTTCCTTTTAAAAAAAAATATTTTCCTTCTTCCATTTTACTCTTTCATTGTTTTCACCACCTCCACTCCAGTTCTCCTACGACTCTTCCACCCCATAACCCTTTTCCAGTTAACTTAGGATGCTTCGCCATTCTTTCTAGTCATCAAAAACAGAAAAAAATGAATTAAATATGTTAATATTAATAAAAACCAAGACAGTAAAATAGATCAATTAAATTACACATCATGTAGAAGAGAACCCAAAAGGTCACTCTCTCAACCTCTCTCATTTCCCTCTTAAACCCAACTGACCCAAATTCTATTTTTTTATTTTTTATTTTTTTATAAATGTAGTGTTTGGGTCAGCTTGTGCGCACCTCGACTAATTCTACTGGATACCTGTCACCTCCCACCAACAACACATATCAAGTAACTTTTTCCACCAAGGCGAGAAAATATGGAAAAAAATTATCTAGTGTTTGTCTCTATTGAGAATTGAACCTGAAACCTCATGGTACTCAACCCCACTTTATTGAACCAATAGGCCACATCCTTGGATGCAAATTGCATTTATTTTGTTTCAACACCAAAATTTCATCTCGACTTTTAAATAATATCAATCTGCATAATTTCTCTCGATGAAGCTTTCACAGAAATTAAAAAAAGGAAGAGAGCAAGAAACACCAAGCAATGGAAAAAAAACAAAGAGCATTGTATATAATACGTTCGTATACGAATTGACAAACTTTCTATGGAAGGAAATGTGAACTTACTATAGAAAAATAATTTGTGCATTAGTTGGTGTTTATACGCTAATAATCTTTGAATAAATTTGATGTTCAACTATGTTTGTGTCTTTACTTTATTAGAAAGGTGTGTTCTGGTGGAAGCTCTTAGGGTGAAAGAAAGAAGGGAGATTAAAGGCAGAAAAAGGGGAAGAAAAGGAAAATAGGTGTGTGCATAACACTTTATATCTGAGATTCTTTTGGTAAGGGGGTATTAATTCTAGTCCAAACAAGATTGGGATGGTAAAAAAAACGTCCATAGCCTCGTTTAGACATGAAAATCATAATTTTCTGGAGTTGGAGTTGGAGTTGTGTTTGGCCATGAATATAAATTAAAGTTATTTTTGAAATTTTGTGAGAGAAGTATGAGGCTAAAACTTGTTTTCGCTTTTCCAAATATAATTCCAGAATTGTATTTGGAATTTTCATGGTCAAATGCATCTTATCTCACTTTTTTCACTAAAATGAAATAATTTTCTGAAAAAATGTAAATTGTTAGAATATAAGTAGAAATAGGACTAGCATATAAAATTCTAGGAATAGGAATAGCATATAAAATCCTACTTGGAAAAGGATTGTAATGTAGTGTCCTATAAGGAAAAGGATTGGAATGTATTGTCTATAAATAGGGCCTCAATGTAATAATTTAGTTACAACAATTCAATAATATTCTTCTCATATTTCTCACATGTGTATCAAAGATTTCATGATCTTGGTAAAGAATCAAAGAGTTTCCGCTGCCGGCAGGATGGTATAATCCATATATGCCGCCCGTCTGGCCAATGATTATATTAGCAAAAGTTGGGTCACTGACTCACTGTGTATCTTTCTAGTGACTATTTTCTCATATCTTTGCGTTGCACCATGCATCTTTCCAGTGACTACTTTTTCATATCTATTTTTCTTAGCACCGTACTTCTTTTCGGTGACTATTTTCTCATATCTGATTTGCGTAGCACCATGCATCTTTTCGGACTGCTGTCTCATATCTGAGTTGCATAGCACCATGCATCTTTCTGGTGACTCCTCAGATTTAATTTATATAGTTTCGTACGTCTTTTCGTTGACTCCTCAGATCTTTTTCAGTAAGATCGTGCCATTATTCCGATCCTGCCTATATAATTTTTTACCAGTAGGATCATGCCGTCATTCCGACCCTACTCATATAATTTCTATTTCTTAATAGGGTCGTGCCATCATTTCGACCCTACACATATTTCTCTTTTTCAGTAGGGTCATGTCATCATTCCGATCCTACCCATATAATTATTTTTCCTCAGATTGTAGTCACTTTTCAGCCATCAAATCTAATAATCCAGCGTGTGAGCATGTTTCGACTAAGTTTTTGGTGACTTTCATGTTCAAGATCTACTCATCTCATGATTTTGAGATGAACCATATATTTTATACCAGTTTTTAGCAATTTTCTAGTGACACATCGACTTTATGGCAATATTTACTACTTTATGAATTATTTTGTTAGTTTTTTTCATTTTAATTGAGGTATCCCAGACGTCCAAAGCAGTCCTTATCATTTTTCTTCCAAATATCTTCACCAAGTCCCTCATTGAGTCTCATATTAGTTACATCCATAACAAACTTGGTACATATGTCTTCTATGCACCAGCTTGAGGGGGAGTGTTAGAATATGAGTAGAAATAGGAATATAAAATCCTACTTGGAAAAGAATTGTAATGTAGTGTCCTATTAGGAAAAGGATTGGAATGTATTGTCTATAAATAGGGCTTCAATGTAATAATGTAGTTACAACAATTCAATAATATTTTTTCTCCTATATTTCTAACATAAATAATTTTCATGGTCAAACAACTACTTAATGTTAAAATGTGTAACTGTGCTTTTTGGACAAGTTTATCGTGCAATTTATGTATTTTTATTTTCTATATCCCAGCGAATCAAAATTTGATAAATGAGACAACATAATACAATTTAGATGTCCTAGACATCGTGCGAAACCTCAATCTTACTAGTTGTAGAAGTACAAGCAAAAGAAAGAACACGAGGAATGGAAAAGCATATGGAGAACAATTTTCCAACTTTAGGCCCCTTCACAATTAACGTTCTCGACATCAAATCCTGTATAAGGCAACCATTACAAGTAGAATTCACATCACATTTTCATTTACCAATTGGCCACCCCTCAAGGCCTGATATCGTACCCCTTTTTGAATCTTAAGGTATCTTGGAGACGTCAACGAGCTTGGAGAAGAGAAGTAAATCTCTACTCTCATTGTGTTCATGGCCCATACCAATAATGCCCAGCATTATCGAGAAAATATGTTGTTTTCTTAGTCATTCTAGTTCACTTTTTTAGGTCTCCTTAGTCTATCTAAGTTGGTTTGATTGGCAGGGTCAGGGTCTTTCACATTCTTATCTAAAAAAGAGCAAGAGGTGGTTTCCTCAATTGTGGCATTGCCTCCTTTATCATCCCTCAGACATAAGTTGTTGCTTGTTCCATCTTGATCCTTTGGATGGGAAGTATAGATAGAAAGGCAGAAAAGGACGCATATACTCTAAAACAAAAACATTTTTTCAAGGGAAAAATAATTAAAGTATCTTGACATAAAAAAATCACTTTATAAACCAAATAACCCTTCAACTAGATCAAAACCGATAAGTAGTTAAATAGGAGAAATTGAATAAATCGCTTAACAAATTACTCTTGTTAAATGAGTACAGGTATGCTTTCAGGGTTTGCATTTCGATCTAAACTCGAAAACCTATATCTTAATATATATGACATGACACGACCGAGGGCCCTGCCGTAATAGGCGTCCCAAGTCCTACCGGGACCAAAGACCACCCCCATTACCCAACCCAACCTCCAGCCGCCTGCCTGATTTGGCTAAATTTTGAGTATATAACAAGATAAAGTAATAGCTCACATCAAGACTTTGGGATAAGATCACAACCATGACCGTCCCAACCGAGTCCAACCATCCCACACCAACCTCCCAACTATACCAAACCATACCAAAGGCTATAAACCAATAAGTTCCAAAACATAATATAATTAATCCCAAAATAAAATATGATGGAATAGTAAGAAATTATGTCAAATGATGTAAGCCCACCAAATTATTCCAATTCCAAGGCCGACACCAATACCGATCCCGCCCATTCCAACCCATAGCGGTACGACAAAGCCTCTAACCAAAAGAGTAATAAATCTAATTGGGACATGCCCCCAACCCTGGCCAAAACCAATATCCAAAATAAAATCAAAGTGTCTAGAAATATCCATAACATGAAATGGAGCCTTCCGAAAGGATGAAAGCTCACCACTTCAATCCAAATGTTAATCCCCAAGTCAATCACTATGTAGGAGGAGTAAAAGGGTCGGTTCCTGCATAGTATGGGTATACAGTCGTCGGTATACGAGTTAGCAGGTGAACGCTAGCATGATCTCAGGATAAGGATCAAATAATGCCATTCATAAAACCAAGTAGAACCATCCATATGCGCACAACCATACATATATATATATATAACCATGCCGAGAAAGAGGACTAAGTTTAGCTGTAACACCCTGATTCGCTGAACCGGAATGCTACACGGTGCTCATGACTCCGAGGGACCACAAGCTAACCAATGACTGATATCTATACCTGTATACTGTAAATCATGATATAATAATGCGGAATACATGAAACTGTAAGGCCATAAGGTCCAACTAAATACAATCATGTGGGTGAAAATACCCAAAACAACTCATCTGAACATAAATCTGAAAGTAGATCTGAAAGCCTCTAAACTGTCTGAATAAGGAGTTGAAGGAACATGTCTCCAACTGTATCTATAAAACTAAACTGAAGAAATAAATAAATGTATCAAATAGTATTGTCCTCGAATCAATGAGGACTCATTGTGTCTCTGCGACTGGAATACTACCGTTACTGCTGGGCTGGAGCTCGTATCTCGGAACCTACTGTGTATCATGAAAAGAAAGCACCATAGCACAAATGCGTCAGTACAACTAGAGTACTGAGTATACGAGGAAGGTAGGATGAACATAAAAGGTTTCATGCATAAACAACATTGACTGACTAATATGAACGTGGGAGTGCAAACACACATATATAGAAACTGGGACCGTGAATACGTGATAGCATGACCTGTAAGCTAA
>NC_061118.1:12608344-12629744 GCF_002878395.1 Capsicum annuum | reverse complement strand
AATGACTGACTAATATGAACGTGGGAGTGCAAACACACATATATAGAAACTGGGACCGTGAATACGTGATAGCATGACCTGTAAGCTAATACATGGTTTACTAATAACTGTCATGACTGATACTGAAACTGATAACATGGATGACTGTATCTGACAGTCCTGTATATACTGAAATCTGAAGAACGCCCTGAGTTCTTTTACTAAGACTGATACTGAAACTGTGGGAAGTAGTGTTTAACCGACATGCCCCATGTATGCCGTTATGGCTAAGCTGGGGTCCAATCTTTGCCCTGACTAGAGGGGTGTCAATACCATGCCATGGGTAAGGACAGCCTGTGAGTGACCCTTAACTAGCGGGACTCAATGAGAAAGGTGAGAACCCTAAACTAATGGGTTAAGCCACCTCATCAACCCTAATCTGACGGGTTAAGATGTCTCAACCTACGCTTGCTACGTAGTTCTGGAACACAAGGATTGCTACTAAGAATCACACCCTGAACTGGCGGGTGAGTTCCCATCCTTGGGTTCACTCGGTGCTAACCTCTACTCCCTTCTGGAGGGACTGGACATGAATAACTGACTGTACATCACTTAATCTTACTGGATTTTATTGACTGGCGGAATGTTACTGATATCTGACAACTGACTAAGATCATGAGGTTTTCCTGAGTCACATGACTGACTGAAGTCTATGGAATCATAGCTTAAGTTCGGATATCGTGAAACATGACATGGATCTAGGCACACAGCTATAGTTTTTGGGTACAAGTACCCCTAGGACTCGATGGAAGGAAACTGACACATATGACTAACTTGATCATAAGAGTAGAGTCCATAATATATAATATCATAAGTAGGGATCTCATACTATGCATAGTTATCAACAATGTATTGCATGGAAAGGATTTCATATCACATGGAAGTACTTGCACAATCTTAATATCATGTTTGTTGTATAATCATATTGGCAACATATACTAATAACATGGAAGTTTATATGGATTGCATGGTTATCATACATCTTGTTCATAAGTAGGATTTGCAAGTAAACATAGTATAATCTCATAAAAATAGTTCATGAGTATTCCAACAACATTTACAAGGCACATTAGCAACATAGAAGTCATTGGAACGTAAGGGCATATCATGAATCCTTCACTTAGTCACAATTTAGCTATATTGCATGATTTCTATTTCCTTAGGCATTTTATCAAACACCTTACATGAACATCTTAAGCGTAGGTGAATTCATCAAATTATACATCATGAACAACCAAATTTACATGTTTCCAACTCATATGATATCATGAATTCACAAAAACATATAAAGATTCCATCTTGGGAATCATCCAATATCAACATCATGATCATCAACACCCAACAATATAGAAATCATATTTTATAATGAAAAAGAGGAAAACAAACAAGCATCAACATGGGTATGATTATATCACCACAAGTAACCAAGCTTTTGTATTTTAAATATTGATTCTTGAACTCCACGGATGAAAGGAATCCATGGATGAACACTACGCAAACCTTAGAAGGAAGATTCTTGATGATTGACGGAGGAATTTCCTTGAAATCGGATCTTCAAGCTTAATTATGCAACCCTAGTTGTTTTTCTCCTTTAGTGCTCTTGGATGAAGATCTTTGAGATGAAAATAGGTTTATGATATGATTAGAAGCTATATATTTCATATGGTTAAGTTTAGGGACATGTTAGGAGTATTTAAAGACTTAATTACCTTTAGAATAACTCAAAACGGAGTGTTTTTGACACCTGAAATTGACTTAGGCGGCGCCCAAGTGATCGTCTATGCTTGGGTTGGGCGGCGCCTAACCAACCGCCTATGCTTGGGTTAGGTGGCACCTAACCAATCGCCTATGCTTGAATTAGGCGGCACCTAACCAATCACCTATGCTTACTGTCTCTCACAAAAATAGGCATAACTTTTTGCTCGGGTATTGGAATAAGGCAAAATTGGTATCGTTGGAAAGATAATTCGATTCTCTACAATTTGGTGGGTCTAAATCAGCCAAAATACCATATTAGGATCGAGTTATACTCGTTCAAAGATGACCCTTACAAAGTCAAACACTAAAACTTGATGGATTCAAAAACTCTTAGCTTATATTACCTTAAGTGACTCATATGAACATGCTTAATGCATCATAAGCTATCCTATTACTAGGACATTCATTATAAGTCATGTACTCAAGTATGAATCACAGGATAGGAGATTTTATACGTAGGAATACTTATTCACTTCCTAGCTTAAAAACATTCAGGGTATTACAATATCTCCCCCTTGGGAACATTCATCCTCGAATGAGAATTTACTGAGAAGGGATACAAGACTATAGAACCTGAACTAAACATGAAGAACTGAAACTTCATCTCATGACTGTCATGCTAAACATACTGAACTGTGCATATCTGATGCACGGACAACTGACACATGAATGCATGACTGAGTATGAAACGAGTAATAGGTACCAAGTTTATACTGGAAATATGAATGTGAAACTAAATAAGATTAAGGAGAACTATTACCTTGAGCTTGATCTAAATTAGCGGGGAAGAGGTGAGGATACTTGGTACGCATATCTGCTTCTACTTCCCAAGTAGCTCCCTCATAAGACTGATTTCGACAAAGAACCTTGACTAGGGGAACTTCTTTGTTCCTCAATCTACGAGTCTGATAATCTAAGATTTTGACTGGAATCTCTTTATAAGAGAGGTTGTTCTGAATGTCGATGCTCTGAATAGGGACAACAACTGTTGGGTCACCTATGCACTTCTTTAGCAAAGAGACATGGAAGACTGGATGGACTGAGGCTAGATCTGAAGGAAACTCAAGCTCATAAGCTACCTTGCCGAAGCGACAAAGAATTTTGAAGGGACCGACATACCGGGGACTGAGTTTCCCTTTCTTTCCGAACCTCTTCACTCCCTTTATAGGAGAGATCTTAAGATAGACATAGTCATTGACCTCAAACTCGAGATCCTTTCTACAAACATCTACATAGGACGTCTATCGGCTCTGAGCAGCCTGGAGTCTCTCTTTTATCAACTGAACTTTCTCTAAGGCGTCCAATACTGGGTCAGAACCTATGATTGAGGCCTCACTAACTTCAAACCAACCAATCAAAGATCTACATCTCCTACCATAGAGAGCTTCGAATGGAGCCATCTGAATACTAGAATAATAGCTATTGTTATATGTAAACTCAATCAAAGGCAAATGGTCATCCCAACTTCCCTTGAAGTCAATTGCACACGCCCTTAGCATATCTTCAAGAGTCTGAATGGTCCTCTCTGCTTGACCATCTGTCTGAGGATAAAATGTTGTGCTGAGATGGACTTAGGTACCGAGACCCTTTTGGAATGCTTTCCAAAAGTGAGAAGTGAACTGGGTACCTCTGTTTGAGATGATAGATAGTGGAACACCGTGTAATCTGACTAACTCCCTGATATAGAGTTTTGCATAATCCTCGGCAGAATAAGAAGTACGAACAGGAAGAAAATAAGCTAACTTGGTCATTCTATCTATAATTACCCAGACTGAATCATGCTAATGATGAGTTCTAGGCAAACCCATCACGAAGTCCATGTTAACTTCTTCCCACTTCCAAGTGGGAAAGGTAAACTCTTGCATGGAACCACTAGGTTTCTGATGCTCTATCTTTACCTGCTGACATGTAGAGCACTTAGCCACAAACTCTGCAATATCTCTCTTCATCCCACTCTACCAGTAGATCTCCCGCATGTCGCGGTACATCTTAGAGGCCCCTGGATGAATAGAGTATCGCGCACCATGCGCTTCTGCAAGAATTCGCTGCCTTAATTCATCTATACCTGGAATACATAGACGACCCTGAAAATAAAGAACACCATCTCCCCCTTGGGAGAAAACCTCAACTTTCTGATTTTGAACTGACTCTTTGAGCTTGACAAGGCTAGGATCCCTGTCTTGTTTCTCTTTCACCTCAGAAACTAGAGATGACTCTGAACTACTATGAACACATACACCACCCTCTGAAGAATCGACTAAGCGAACGCCTAATATGGCAAGTTGATGGATCTCCTGAGCCATCTTTTTCTTACTATCCTCAACATGAGAAATACTACCAATTAAGAGTCGACTGAGAGCATCGGCCATAACATTGGCCTTTCCCAGATGATAAAGAACACCCATGTCGTAATCCTTCAAGAGCTCTAACCACCTTCTCTGGCGAAGATTGAGATCTTTCTGGGAAAAGACATACTGGAGGATTTTATGGTCTGTGAAGACATCTACATGAACTCCATAAAAATAATGCCTCCAAATCTTCAAGGCAAAAACTATCGTTGCTAATTCAAGATCATGAGTAGGATAATTCTTCTCATGTGGATTTAACTATCTGGAGGCGTAGGCTATGACCTTACAATGCTGCATGAGGACACAACCTAAACCCACTCTGGATGTATCATGATAGACTACAAAACTGTCTGAACCATCTAGAATAACTAGAACTGGAGCAGAGGTGAGTCGAGTCTTCAACTCTTGAAAGCTCTTCTCGCATGAATCTGACCACTGAAACTCAATCTTCTTCTGAGTCAATCTGGACATAGGAGATGCAATTGAAGAAAATCCCTTGACAAACTATCTGTAATAGCCAGCCAAACCTAAGAAACTCCTAATATCTGATGGAGCTACGGGTCTGGGCTAATTTCTTACTGCCTTGGTTTTCTGAGGATCTACTCTAATTCCATCACTAGAAACAATATGGCCAAGGAATGCTACTGATCTTAGCCAAAATTTGCACTTAATGAACTTAGCGAATAATTGGTGATCCCTAAGAGTCTGAAGAACAATCCTAAGATGGTCTACATGATCACACTCTGTGCGAGAATAGACCAGAATATCATCTATGAAGACTATGACAAACATGTCCAAGTACTGCTTGAACACACGATTCATCAAATCCATAAAAGCTGCTGGGGTATTGGTAAGACCAAATGACATGACTAAAAATTCAAAGTGACCATACTGAGTACGGAAGCTGTCGTCGGAATGTCACATTCTCTAACTCTAAGCTAATGATAGCCTGATCTGAGGTCTATCTTGGAGAAGTAACTGGCACCCTAAAGTTGGTCGAATAGATCATCAATCCTGGATAGAGGATATTTTTTCTTAACCGTGGCCTTGTTGAGTTGACGGTAATCAATACACATCCTGAGAGAATCATCTTTCTTGCGCATGAATAATACTAGCGCACCCCATGGGAAAGCACTGGGTCTGATGAATCTCTTATCTAAGAGATCGTTCAACTGATCTTTCAATTCCTTGAGTTTGCTGGTGCCATTCTATATGGCAGAATAGAAATAGGTTGAGTATCCAGAAGAAGGTCTATACCGAAGTCTATTTCCCTTTCGGGAGAAATGCCTGGAAGATCTTCGGGAAAGATATCTGAGTATTTATTAACAACAGGGACTGTTTCAAGGCTGGGATATTCAGAACTAGAATCTTTAACATGCACGAGATGATACACACACCCCTTACAAATCATTTTCCTTGCCCGAAGGTAGGAAACAAGTTGACCCCTGAATGCTGAAATGCTACCCTTCCACTCTAGGACGGGCTCATTCGGGAACTGAAACTAAACTATCCTATTTCTGCAATAGACAGTGGCATAGCAGGAATGAAGCCAATCCATGCCGAGAATGACATCAAAATCAGTCATCTCTAACTCCACTAAATATGCTGATATGGATTTCTGAGATATCATAACCGGATAGTTCCTGTATACCCGCCGAGCTATGATGGTTTTACCCTCTAGGGTAGAGATTGAGAAGGGCTCTGCTAGGACTTTGGGACTGATTTCGAAATCGCCTGCTATGTATGGAGTAACAAAAGACAAAGATGTACCTGGGTATAGAAAAGCATAAACATGAACATAAAAAATCTATAACGTACTAGTAACGACATCAGGAGAATTTTCCTGATCCTGCCGAGACTGAAGAGCATAGAGTTTGTTTGGGCGTTTCCCACTGGTAGCACTGGAACTGGCACCCTTCTGGTTCGGGAAACTAGATTGACCTGTAGAATGATTTTGCTGACCCTGAAGACTTGACTGCAGACACTCCCTTATCCTGTGGCCTGGCTTGCCACAACCAAAACAGACATCACTACCGTCTCTGCAAATGCCCTTGTGGTTCTTACCACAAGTCTGACAAAGGGGATTCGTTTGTGAACTGCTAACAATTCCCTGAAATTTAGAGCCTGGCGCTTTGTTTCTATTGCCGTCTCTAAAATTAGACACTAGAGCACTGGCAGAGAAAGGAGTTGGAATAGCTGACTTAGAGTGAAACTGTGAACAGTTTCCTCCATCTGACTTGTGGTGAGTAAAGTTGAAATTACCTGACCTTGCTCTCTTGTTCTGCCTCTCCCTAGTCTTAAACTTCTGCTCTTCTACTTGCTGGGTATGGGTCATGTGTCTTGCTAAGGTCATATCACCGATCAGCATCACAGACCTACACTCATTTACCACGCTATCATTGACCCTTGACACGAACTTGCCCATCTTAGCTCTATTGTCTGCAAATACATGAGGAGCATACCTGGATAGCTGAGTAAATCTTAGAGAATACTCCCTAACTGTCATACTCCCTTGCCTGAGGTTGATGAACTCAAGAAATTTGGCTTCCCTCAGCTCTTGGGGAAGAATCTGTCTAAGAAGGTCGTGACAAATTCCTCCCACTCGATAGGGCCTGTATCATCTAACCTCTTAGACTTCCACTATTTGTACCAATCATGAGCAACATCCTATAACTAATAGGCGGCTAACTCAGCACTCTCAATAGAAGTAACACCCATGATGTCAATGACCTTTTGGACTTGGTCAATGAACTCCTGAGGGTCCTCATCAGACTTAGACCCATGAAAAGATGGAGGGTTTATCCGAGTGAAGTCCTGAACCCTAGCTGCTTTAGGAGTGGCCACTGGATTAGCCAAAATGACTAGTGGCTATTCATTCTGTGTA
The DNA here is from genome assembly GCF_002878395.1 of Capsicum annuum. NCBI lineage: Eukaryota > Viridiplantae > Streptophyta > Magnoliopsida > Solanales > Solanaceae > Capsicum > Capsicum annuum. The sequence goes on along the minus strand of NC_061118.1, from coordinate 12,622,715 downwards.
GCCATGGACTGAGCAAGTATGGTAAATGCGTCTATAAAATCTGCATGGGAAACATGTTCGCTCAAAGGAGCTTCGGGCTGAGAAGCTGGCTGGTTTCTTCTGAATACAATCATGTGGGTAAAAATATCCAAAACAACTCAATCTGAACGTAAATATGAACATAAAAAGTAGATTTGAAAGCCTCTAAACTGTCTGAATAAAGAGTTGAAGGAACATGTCTCCAACTAACTTCATAAAACTAAACTAAAGAAATAAATGAATGTATCAAATCGTATTTTCCTCGAATCAATGAGGACTCACTGTGTCTCTACGACTGGAATGCTACCGCTACTACTGGGATGGAGCTTGTGTCTTGGAACCTATGGTGTAACATGAAAAGAAAACACCATAGCGCAAATGCATCAGTACAACTGGATTACTGAGTATAAAAGTAAGGTAGGCTGAATATAAAGGGTTTCATGCATGAACAACACTGACTGACTAATATGAACGTGGGAGTGAAAACACACATATATAGAAACGAGGACCGTGAATACGTGATAGCATGACATGTAAGTTAATACATGGTTTACTGATAACTGTCATGACTGATACTGAAACTGATAACATAGACGATTGTATCTGACAGTCTTGTATATACTAAAATCTGAAGAACGCCCTGATTTCTTTTACTGAAACTGATACTGAAACTGTGGGAAGTAGTGTTTAACCGAAATGCCCCATGTATGCCGTTATGGCTAAGCTGGGGTCCAATCTCTGCCCCGACTGGAGGGGAGTCAATACCGTGCAACGGGTAAGGACAGCCTGTAAGTGACCCTTAACTGGCGGGTAATCAATGAGAACGGTGGAAACCCTAAAATGATGGGTTAAGCCATATCATCAACCCTAATCTGACGGGTTAAGATGTCTCAACCTACGCCGGCTACGTAGTTCTGGAACATAAGGATTGCTACTAATAATCACACCCTAAACTGGAAAGCTAATTTGGACCCACCAAATTGGAAAGGTAATTCGATTCTCTACAATTTGGTGGGTCTAAATCAGCCAAAATACCACATTAGCATCGAGTTATACTCGTTCAAAGATGAACCTTGCAAAATTGAACACTAAAACTTGATGGATTCAAAAACTCTTAACTTGTATTTCCTTAAGTTACTCATATGAACATGTTTAATGCATCATAAGCTATCCTATCACTAGGATACTCATTGTAAGTCATGTACTCAAGTATGAATCACAGGATAGGAGATTTCATACGTAGGAATACTTATTCACTTCCTATGTTAGAAACATGTGGGGTATTACATTGGCATGCATTTAAAACTTTTACCTGGGTTGTGTAGCTTTACCATCCTAATCCACCCATGGGCTATATAGGTTTAGTTCCCCCTACTGAAAGGGCCCAAGTGCATGTAGTTGTACGACCAGGGAAGAAAACCTCGAATGACTAGTACATCCCCCAAAATATAGTGTGACATCATGAACACAGTCACCAAGACTAACCTCACATCGGTAAATATGAGTTTCCAGTTTTGGTCCCCCGGAGACCTCTACCTTCCAAGGCTTTGCTAAACATCTCGCCATTATTGCCCAATTAAAACCATTATCAAGCAACCAACCAATCCATTTACCATTTATTAACCAAGCCCATTTAGTGGTGGTATGGTCATACCAACTATACTTGCAAGTACTATCCATAGCCAACCATATATAGGTTAAGGTGACTTCCAAGTTCCCTTCCATTTACCATATTAAACCACTTCAGCGATTCCATGTACCCCTCAAGCATAAACATTTAGCCATTTACCTTTCCAAGATATTTAAACCATGCATAATTCCTTTACAAAGTTTTAAAACAAGCAAAAGTTCCATTAAAAGTACTCAATGCAATCAAAACATTATTATAGGCATTTTGTCAAACACATTCGGGACATAATATAACCAAAATCAACTCCAATTACTATTAAACCATTCCCATGCAAACTAATTATCTAAAACCACTATTAATGCACATAAAGCATAATTAAAACCATGAAAAACCATAACCAACCATTTAATATCAAAACCCCCAATTTATATTTGAAAACCAAAGTCATACAATCAATAAAGTCGTGAAAACATTCATAAAAACCATGCTTCTAATTAGAATTAATAATGAGGGAAGAGAACATGTCTTAAACCAAGATGATGATGGAGAGAAATCACCAAGACAAGCCCCAAATTAATCCTTTAGTTGATACCCTAGCTTTCCTTGCCCAAAAACTTTTGAGAGAATTATAGAGTGTTTTAGAAAAGTTTCTAAGTGTTAATGAATGGAATAATAGGGTAAATAACCTCCCAAGTAGGTTAAAAGTCATAGGTCCTCATTAGGATAAGTGGGGAAATGTTCAAAATACCCCACTTAAGTTGCACAAAATCCCGTCCCAGTGGTACGACTGACCCTCACTAGTCGTACCCTCTAATATAATTGGTACTCTCCAATCGTATCCTAGCCTCAACCATTTAGATCCAACACTGTCCAACATACGACTCATCCAACCAAGTCATACCCGAAGCATACAATCTGTACATTAACCGTACCACTAGCAGATTAAACCCAAGAAAGATTTAGACACATCTACCATACGAGTCCTGGGTATGACTCGTACCCTGGCTTACGGCTCACGGTAAGCCACTCGTACTCAGATTCAACCTAAGTGACAAAGTCTGAGATTAATTTAAGGAACCAAACCATCCATACCCACCATTACGACTCATACCCCTAAGTCGTATCCATTCCAATAACCAAAATTCATCCCACCAACACTGGTCAGCATATGACGGGACCATACCATTTGTACTCCATCATACGGATCTTATCCATGAGTCGTATTAGGTCCAAAGACAATAATTGCAAGAAATTTTCTAAGGGTAAAACCCAGGGTATTATAATATAAGAAATTACTTAGGCCCGCCATCCTACTCTGTCGATTATTGTGTTGTGTCAACCAAGCCCTTAAGTGTCGTAAATAAACTGAAATAAGACTAGTGCAGAGCTCCAGTGATATAAAACATTCTTAAAAGTTTTAATATTCCCAATCTTGGAAATGGGTAAATTACCACCATTAGCAATCAGAATTTGTGATGGACTGTGATACTTACAAATGATTTTTAGCATACTAGTTGAGTTGGTCATATGATTAAAATGTCAAAATCAATGAGCCAAAAATTAGATGTAAGGGTTGTTTGAATTGGTTTTTTATAAGTAGCATATAAGCTAAAAACTAAAAGTCATAAGTTGGGAATACTCAATGTTTGGGTTTTAGCTTATTTTTGTATTTTTAAGCCTAAAAGAAAGTACTTAAAAGCACTTTTTTATTTTTCCCAAACACCTCTGAAAGTAAAAAAAAAAAAAAAAAAGAGCTTGAAATCCTAAAATTACTTAAAATATGTCAATCCAAATACCCTTGTTAATACCATTACCTTGTAGTCCCAAAGCTGAAAAGGCTGACAAGATCATTTGTTATACCATTTTAGGAGTAAGAAGTTGCTCAACTATTGGATCAGCAAAGTCGTCGTTAGTTTTTGTTGAAGATAGGTTTATCTAAAGTGAAACCATTTATCCCAGCTTGAAAAGCGAGAATCCTACGATTTTTAAGACATGTGGGACACTCTTTTATAATAAGTCGGGGTTGTTTACACTAATTACAGAACTTATTTCCACAATTATTAGTAATATGACCACATTCCTTGCAACTATGGCATTAAGTTTCCTCACATTTGCTTAAACGGGTAACTTTGTTGAGTTCCACTCATATCTCTACCTATTTTATTTCCTTGAGTAGAAAATGCAACACTATGAACATTTTCTTCTTGAAAGCATTTTGTGTGACAAAAATGTTGGTCTTCACAAAGTAATTTCCTAAAACAAACATCTAAGGAGAAAAGACAGGTTCACCAAGTTAGAGCAAACACTCTCAAATTCAAATCACAATTTCATTAAAAATGGATCTCACTTGTTTTGCTCATGAATTGTTTGAATTATAGAAAGAGATTCACCAGATATTTTAGCATAAATGTAAAGCAATATTAGTAAATTCAACTCATAAGTTCTGAAATCCAAAAAAATAATCCTGAATATGGAGAGCTCCTTAGAGTAATTAGTAATTTTATGCTCTAGCTAAAAGCATCTTGTGCTATTTCCTTGATTGTAAATATTTTGTAAATAACTCACATGGCCATTTTAGTCTTGTATGATGAGAGAGTGAGGATGATAAGATGGTCAATTAACCCTAAAATCCATGTCACCACCTGAGCACCTTTGACTTTTCATTGACCTAACTTTGTAGGAGCAAGATCCGTCAGTGTTCAGGGATGTGCTCACATTCGCATATTGAAATGATGGGACATGATGCGAGCCCCTCTCGCTGCATGTAACTGATGCAATCCAAACTTACAGAAGCGAGTGCATCACAGGGTTATGCAAGATGGGAGCCTATGAGAGGGCATCACGCTGATTTTATTTTTAGAGTCAATTCTAAATAAAAGAAAAGAGTCGTTTCATATAGATTTTGTAGTTAGTGTCAATTTAAATAAAATAAAAGTCTACCACTACTACAATTTTCTAGGGTTAACTTTAAAGTCCGTTATTGCTTCTTCTTTATCACTGCTGCGACTACCACTGCTAGGACTTCTTCTTCTTCACTACTCCGACTATTGAGGAGAACCGCTATAGTTTAAGGAGGAATACTTTAAGCTTACATAAAAAGGGAAAGGAAGTGCTACTTCAAAGCAAGTTGAGAAAGATAAGAAAGATGAGGAAGCAGAAGATAATGAGCAATATAATGTTAATGAAGGAACACGAGATTTGGACAATCTTGATAAAGTAGATGAGCTTTAGGAGATCAAGAATTAGATGTTGAAACATCATTAATTTAGATTTGGGTTTTCTAATTTATTTTGCTATTTGAACTGTTTTGCTATTTTGGTCTACATTGTTTTGCTGGTTTGTCTCACAGCAGGTGTTTCGGTGATCAAACCTATGATTTTGTTGTTTTATTTAAACCAATGCTTATAAATATTATCTTTATTGTTGATTATATAGTTGTTGTGGTCTTTTCAATTTTGTGTTACTGTTTGAATGCCTATTTAATCTTTTTCTTTTAAATTGCTTCACTTCAATGATGCGCTCGCATCGCTTTACACTTTATGTAATTCTGATATGGATCCTTGTCATTTTTTTTTGCATCACGCTTCCCTGGACACTGGGATCACTTCTATCTATATGGCCCTATAATTATTTTCCACTAACAAATAGTTGAAATTGAAAGTACTAAGAAAAATATTTTTTCCAATGAAACCAACAATGAAGGATTCAATTAGATTTGAAGTTATGTTTTTGAAGTGTAACAACAATAACATACCCAGTGAAATCTGACAAGTGAGGTCTAGGAAAGGTAGAGTGTACGTAGACCATACCACTACCTCGTGGAGGTAGAGAGGCTATTTCGGAAAACCCCTCGGCTAATGTGTAGCAATTCCAAGTACGAAGTAAAAGGAAATAATGATAAAAATACAAAAACTAACAAGGAAAATAGTGCAAAGCCTACAAGAAAAGAACAAGCAGAACTACAAAATAGTGTGATAATCTAAACATAATAGAAAATAAACTATAATAGATATCACAAGCAAGGACTACAATACTACAACTAGTACAATAGCAAACACCAAAACGCCTAAGCCCTCGAAAAGTGCTCCAACACTCCTACCCTACTAACCGTCCACTCTAATCTACGTCCTCCACACCATCCTATCTAAGGTATATGTCCTTGAAGTTACGCTATATCGTGTCTAATAACCTCTCTCACATACTTCTTCGGCCTATCTCTACCTCTCCTCATACCTACTAGATCCAACCTTTCGTACCCCCTCACTAGGGCATCTCTGTCACGCTCTTCATATTTCCAAACTATTGCAATCTCACTTCCCTTATGGGGGTCACGCCCACCTTATCTCGAATATCCTCCTTCATAATTTTATTGTATCTAGTATGCCCACACATCCACCTCAATACTCTCATCTCTGCAACATGCATCTTCTAAATATGGGAGTTTTTGATTGGCTAACACTCCACCCCATACAATAACGTTAGTTTAACAACACTCAGCTTCGGTGGAATCCTTTATCACACAAAAACTTGGAGGCAAGCATATACTAGTGTTCTTGGATGTAGTCGCATCAGTGGATAATATGCTGATGAGATGCGATGCGAGGTATTTTCTCTTTGGGTTTTTTATGTGAGGCAATCTACAGCAAGTGGGTGCATCACCCTCTGATGCGTGATGCGTGCTGATACACTCACATGTGTCTATTTATATTGTTGGGTCATTTTTAAAATTTGTTAAAAAAAGAATCATGTTAATTTAAAGAAAGTAAAAGTTGGGATTTTGTAGGTTTAGAAATCACAACTTTTCGTCTTCAATTTTTTGGCTACTGCGACTTGTTGTGTCATTCTTGTTCTCATTCTTCTCCAAAGTCCAATCAGCATTATTGTTGTGACTCTCTTCTTTAAGGTAATTTTTCTTCCTCCTTTCTTCTTTCTTCTTCTCCTTCTCTGCTTTACTGTTTTCTTTTCTTCTTCTTCTTTTTTTTTTTAAATTATGCTCATCTTTCTTCCTTTTTACTGTTGCTCTGTTTTTACTCTTAGTACAGCTCTATTTTTTCTCTCTCTTTTCTCTTTCTTTTTCACTGTTTTATTTTTAGTTTTCTGCAGCTCAGTTTTTATTTTTCTGCAGCTTTTTTTTTTTCATATTTCATTTATATGTTGCCTTATGTATATCGTCTTTATTGCTGATTATATAGTTGTTGTGATCTTTTCACTTATGATTTACTATTTGGATGCTCTATTAGGTCTTTTTTATTTTAGATTGCACTTTACATCAATAATGTGCCGCATCGCTTAATGTGTGATGCGGAGCTTTGTTGCTTTTTCCCACATCACGCATCCCTGAACACTGTCCTCCACTTCATCCATGCCGCTCTAATGCGACGTGTGACATCATTGTCTATGTCTCCATTTAAGCATCTCCACGGGACTTCCCTCAAGGTCGATGAACACCATTTGCAAGTCCCTCTTCCTTTTCCGATATTTCTCCATTAGTCTCCTCCTAAGATAGATGGTTTCCGTAGTAGATCCCCTTGGCATGAATCCAAACTAGTTCTCGGAAATGGACACACACCCTCCTCACCCTCATCTCAACCACTCTCTTCCAAATTTCATAGTTTGACTCAATAACTTGAAGAGCGAGAAACAAAAACACAATGATACAAAAATAGCTAGAATGATCAAGGCCAAGAACTCTAAGTGTTTAGGACTAATAGTTGATGAGCAACCAAGAAAACAAGAACCGTAAAACAAATTTAAAGTAATCACAGTAAGGACTTTGTTGATTAGTGCAGTTAAGAGAAGACTCTGATACCATGTAAAAAACAAACAGAACACGAGAGAAACTGAAGAATGCTTGTCTCAAGTCATTGATCCCAATACATTATATTACATTAGTATTTATACACAAGAAAAATAAGATATATAAGGAAGCAAATTATTCTACACTTAAATGGGAATCCTACAAAATGTTCTACCTAATATTCTACAATTAATGCTAACAATATTCTACAATACATATAAAATATCTCTACGTATATTTTCATATATCTAGAGTATCTCTACTTACAGTTTACCATATTTTGAATATCTTGTCTATCATGCTAACAATAGTAAGGGTTCATTTGTTTATCATGCTAACAACATTTAGGGTGGAACGAAATGCAAACTTTTGTCATTTTTAAGTCAAGCCGTAATCATTCCTGAGGATTCCAAGAAAATAACTCGCATTATGATATCCAATAACACCAAGCATTTTATATCATATAAGTTGAGAAACATAATAGACATACTAATATATTATTAGGTTTCTTAAGAAAACTGATCTTTATTAGAAAAATAATATTTAATGTGAAATAAAGGGACGGCCAACTTCAGGAGACGAGCTTATGGGCCTACGGGAACTGCATAATAACATTAAAAGAAATCTTTTGACTTACATAAGTTCCGTGAGCTTTCTGACACAGGTGGGAAGAGGAAATTTTCCAGTCCAAGGAAATACTCTAGATAATCTTGAGGAACTTGTTTATCGGAAATAACCTCTTTACTTTTTTTGACATAGCGGTATGAACTGCGTACATCTTATCCTCCCCAAACCTCACTTTGTGGGAACACACTGAATTTGTTGTTGTTGTTATTGTAATCTTGGGAATCTTACAGGATTCGGAAAAAATCCCCAAAAAGGTGTTGCGTTCACCAAAGTTACGCCTTTAACCAAATGAGGGTTACATGCTGCGAAGTAAATGGCAACATATCCACCAAGGGAATTCCCCACAATGTAAACGGGCTCTTCAATAACCTGCAGCATAAGAATAATTTTTTTTTTTTCCGTTTATGTCTATCAAATAAATAAAGTTAAACCAGTCAAAAACTAGAAAACCTGTCATAAAATATATTTTCCATATAATTTTCTTTAGTCAAAAAAAATGTAGACTCTATGGAAGCATGTTTTCCTGTTGTCACAAAATTAATAAAAAAAAATATCGAAAAGAGTAAATTGCAGCAGCAAAACAGATATGGCCTCGTTAGAGTAATAGCATAGCAGGAAACTGATTCTCAGGACAAATATACAAGAAAGTAAAATGGCAACATGAGCAAACAAGACCAAAATTAAGTTTAATAACCTGGCTGCAACCCGACATATCTGCTTTGAGGTAGTTTACATTATAGGAAGCATTCAAACCAGGATAGTTGACACAGACAACAAATTCCTACTAATAGGCCAGGATTAATTTATGTCTTCATTATCTTTTTACATCGATAACAAATCACCCTGAGGAGATAGAAGGTACATTGGTAATATTTTGGTAGCTCAAGTTACTTCATAGGAACTGGTGAAGTAAGCTTTAGAACTACAAGAAAGAACCACAAATTACTTCTGATGTTCGGTCGTGAAGCATAGATGATACACCTGAAGGAATAATGAACTGCTTAACCTCAGACTCAATCTTTCAGTCGAATTACTTTCTAACTGTAACCCCAAATCTCATCATCACCACGCCAGCAATCATATAACTTCCTCCTGCCTATCAGTTTATAAAAGAACAATTTTATAATAATACATTTCTTGCTTGTCTTAATTTGTTGATTAACATAAGTCAAAGAAAAGACAAACTGGGATTCTCTGCTTCGTAGTTACTCCCATTTATATCCAAAACATTATTTCTTTATCCAACTCCCTTGTGTGTGTGTGAGAGAGAGAGAGAGAGAGACTAGTGGCAAGGAAGATAGTCTACCACATAGTATCATTCAACTGTCTAGTGCATCAGGAAGAGTATATAATGTTATGCACGAAAACAGAATCCTACTTAACTAAATTGATGAGCAGCATTTCAGAGATGGGATTTTCTTTTCTTTATTAGTTAAGAGCTGGAAAACACTTTGAACATGTAATAAATAATTCTACAGCAAAGGTGCACCAGATCTAATAACAAGCAGATCAATGCCAATGCGTTTTAGTTCTGAGCTCTTTACAAATACAAATATCACAAAAAGTGAAAATATAAAGATACAAAGCAGTGAAGTACTACCTCTTCAATGAAACAGTGCTCTTGCTCCTTCCATAAGTCGATAGAATAGACAAGTTCTTTTGCCCAAGGTTCGGCTTCACCTCCAAAGCCCCACATGGGATGGTCTCCATCAGGCAGTTCCTTGGACGGAGAGGTCAGATCTTCACATGGCAACGACTTCCCTTCGCCGAGAAAATCTATTGCCCATATTCTGTGATCACGACCTAGATCCTTTAGCTGCTTTTCATAGTGAAAGGAACCAACACCAAAACCAGGAAGAAAAAGCATAGACGGGGAATTAACATTTTGGCACCCTGATTTCTCATAATGAACGTTCAATTTTGGCTTCCATTCCCAATAACAACTGCTAATGGGAGCAACATAATCACCTTTACACTCATCTAGCAAACCAGGAATGATAACCTTGGGTGCTGAACTGCCAGCACCAGTCTCATCTGGATTACCCTCTTTTCCATCAACTACATAAGAGCTATAACTTTTATTCAAGACACTTGAATCAAAATTCTCGAATTCCTTCAATACATTGATATGGCAGAAAATTTGGCTCCGATTTGGTTTGTTTATGCTAAACTGATCTGCACCAGAATATTTAACCACTCTTTTTCATTAGTATTTCTATTAATCTTGTTTCTTCCATATCTTTTCTCCAATATTCTAAGTATTCATAGTTTATCATTTTAATATGAGTAATACAATCTGAATAATAATGTCTATCATGATGTAAGTCTATGTCTTCTAACTCGTATTCTATCCATTCTAGATTTAATAACTCTTCATCCTCAAAATCAAATATCTTTTTCATATAAGTTTCTTTATATGTGTTATTTCTATATCCTTAAATACATACAAAACAAGTATCTTAAATTTATTTATCATCTCATTAGATAAGTAGGTTGTCATTTTCAAATGATGCTTAGTTCCAAAGTATTCCTTCCAATCATATACATAATAAAATATGATCATCTTAGATTACTATATACCAGATTATTCTTAAATAACTATGTCCCTCTGTCACTATTAGCATGGTATGTTCGGATACTTTTTCCCTAAACAACGCCTCAACTCTGGTTACTACCCTATCACGGCTTCTCTACCTTACCGGTTTCACCTTTAGGATGACATAGTTTTGGGAACTTTCTCCTTGTCCTTTTTACTAATAAACTTTGCAACATATTATTCTTTGAATAATTCTACTATATAGTAACTAATATGAACTTATTTTATCATATCATGATTGTTAGGAATTAATGAACTTAGCTACTCATAATCATAAATGAAAATACATGTTATTTTAGATTTGATAATTCTGAGCTTTGATCATCCATATCTGAGTATAAAACTGAATATCTTATTGGATATTTGAGAGAATTTTTTTAATTGTTTACAGGGAAGGCTTGCTCTCCGTAGAAAGGCTTAACTTAGATTGTCGAATGGCCTGCCTATTTATAATCTAAAAGCACGTAAACTGTTCCTACTTTACATTTGTCCTCTTTTTACAAAAAGTAAAAATAACTTTACAAAAAGTGCTGAAAAACTAAGCAATAATTAATGTACATGTCTCTTTCGTAACATTTTATCTTGTTGGGGAATCTTCTTTATTTTCTCATTGGACCGTCCTTTTTGTCTCTTTCTATCTTCTGTTGTTTTATCTTCCAGCTGGATTTTTTCATCCTTATCTTCTTGGTTGATTTTCCTCCGTTTGTTATAGTTGTCTCTATCTTCTTTGTCATTGGTCCTTTTGTATCTACCTTGATTGATTCTTTTATTCTAGTTGGACTTCTGGGATAACATTATCTTTTCCATTGCATCTTAAACATAGGTGATCTGGGTATTTTTGTCCTATTAGCATACAGTATCTGGTCAATAATTCTTCTGAAATGAATCCTTTCTTAATTGCTCTTGTAGTTGGTTGTCTTTCTTGGTTAAGTAATGTCATTATCCACCTTTGGACTTTTTCCACATCTGATTGTCTTAGTTCTCTTGAATTTGAATAAATCATTAACTGGTCTCTTGAATAATAGCTCTATATCGGGTTTCCATTGAGATAATTATTTGCTAGTTCTTGAATAATCGCAGATATTCCAATAATTCACTTGTTTGCATAGAAATATGGTATCATTACTTTAGGTATTTTTGGTTGTTGTCCAATGTCTTCTGGTATGATCATATCTTTGGTCAATCCAATTTTTATAACTTGTATAACTGGTTTGATTTCATCATATAATATTTCTGCTGGCGCAGTATCAAACTTTATGAAAAATAAATTTCCTTTGGTTATATTTTTGTAGGTTATAAATGCTTTGTATATTTTCGATATAGCTGATAATTCACTTCCATCTTGGGCATATACGGTATTAAGTAATCCATAACTGAAACAAGTTTTAACTAGGTTTGTACTGGTCTTTGGGAGTGCAATTAGCATGTTGTATCCTTGTAACTTTTGGGTTATATAGTCTTGGTTTGGTTCTTGGATATTTGTGGCTCTGGGTTTGAGGTTTAGATAAGTTTGTATTTTGTGGATATTTTCTATATATGATCTGGTTATATGGTTATAAGTTTTTTTTATCTTGGTTTAGACTTTCTAAATATGTAGTAGTTTGTGGGGGTACGAATAAAGGGTTTTTTTGTATTTTTGGTATAAATGGTTTATCAAATATCTTGTTTAGGTTCAATCCTTGTTTATTAACTCCTTTGCTTGTACCTGCAGCTGTAGATTGATAAAGGTTATGGGTTTTATGGAGTATCCCAACATCTCCTTTTAACTCTGGATTTTTTATGTCTTCCGGTCGACATAGCTCTGCATTTTAATACTAATCTCCGTATTTCTTTTGTTGTAACTAAATTTTGTATTTTCTTAGTTAGCCACCATCGTACCTGTGTATTATCTGTTCGCACAATAAATTTTTTATATACAATATATGGTTCAAATGCTAATAAACATTTATATAATGAACATAATTCTTTCCTATTTATTTTCCATTTTATTTTTGTTTCATTAAATGTTCCTGAATGATACCTACAATGATGTTCTATTTTTTCATTCTCATATTTGTATTTGAGTACTCCTCTGTAGCTGTACTCACTTGCATCTGCTTCTACTATATATATATAATTCTTGTTTTCATTTGAAAATTGCAATTTAGGTAGTTTTTTACAAAGTATTTTTATTTTTTGTACTTGTTTTTTGTCTTTTTCATTGTAATTATATTCTACATCCTTTTTTAATTTTTTCTCAAGTGATTTTAAATTTTCTGCTAGTTTTGGTATATATTCTCTTACTTGATTTACTAATTCTAAGAATGATTGTAATTTCTTTTTTATATCTAACTATTCTTTTGAATTTATTATCTTTTGTACTATATGCTATTGCATTTTTACTCCATTTTTATCTATTTGTATTCCTAAATTCTATCTAGTTTTTCATTATCTCTGCTTTTTTCTCACTTAGGCTTATTCCTGAATTTTCTATTATACTTATAAATTGTTCTAATAATTTTAGATGTTCCTCTTTAGTTTTTGAATATAATAATATATCATCTATGTATACTATACAATTAGGTAATTTTTTTAAAATAGTTATCCATAAAATGTTGGTAACTTCCTGGTGCATTTTTATATCGGAATGGTAGTACATTTCATTCATAAAAGGTTTGTGGTACTATAAATGCAGTTAGCTTTTTAGATATTTCCTCTAGTTTAAAGTGATAAAATCCTTACTTACAAGCAAACTTGTTAAAATAGTTATATCCTTGTATTTGTCTTATTTTTAATATCTTGTTTGGTATTTGATAATTATATGTTATAATTTTTGCATTTAGATTTCTATAGTCAATAACCATCCTGCTTTTCCCTCTTTTTTGTTTACTATGTTTATTTACTATAAATGCTGGCTAGTGTGTTTACTATTACTTTTCTGTATATATTGTTTTTCTAATAGTTCATCTATGTGTATTTTAAATTCCTTTAAATCATCAAAATTATGTGTTAATGGTTTTTGAGTTATTATACTATCTTTATTTACTAGTTCAATTTTTATAGTAGTTTTATGTTTTTTCCATCCTTTTAATGTATCTTCACTATATAGTTGTTTTAATTTATTTTTAATTATTTCTACCTTATCTATTGAAAATATGGTCATTTCTTCCTTATTTATTGAAAATATTATTAGTTCTATCGTATCTTCAATGGTTTTTATATTTTCTAATTTTTACGTAATTTTTTTTTCTTTTATCCGATCTGTTTTCTTTCTTATTTTATTAGTAACTCTTTTTTGCACTAACCTTTTGTTTACATGGTGTTGTAAACCACCAGTGTGTTTTAGTTATTATGTGCGGGTATAGTTTATCTAAGAATGACATTCCTAAAAGCATATCTTTTGCTATTAGCTCATAATTATAAATTTCTTCTATTGTTAGTATTTTATCCCATATTTGTATTTTTTACATTTCTAACTTTATATGTCATAGGCTTCCTTCGTTATTAAATCCTTTAACTACTATTGGTGTTTTTAACTTATCCCATTTACTTTCTAGTAAACAGTTATATCTACATAGATTGGCTTCTGCTCCTGTATCTATCATAGGTGTATAATATCTATTATAATATCCTTCTTTTATTATTTTCATAAATACATATATTTTCATATTAAAGAACTTTTTATTAATAATTTTTCCTTATTATATGTTATGGTTATTTGGGT